>NW_027361719.1:21642500-21862500 GCF_039654945.1 Dendrobates tinctorius
GTTTAAATGACAGAACCTGGCGATGTGGCCTGTCCGGCGGCAGTTACGACAGATGGGACGTCCATCCTGGTCATAGCGGTCGTTGTTCCTTCCTCGGAGTGGCGGAATCCTCTTCTTCCGGAGCCACGGGACATCCTCTGGACTGGAAGCCAGCTGGACCTTCTCCTTGGAGGACACCTGCAGGGACTGCAAGGTTTTAGTAAGTGCAGCCATTCCTTTGGTCAACTCCTGGACCTGAAGACGTAGATCTGCAGCTGGGTCTTTATCCAGAGTCTGAGCATCAGCCTCCACAGGGATGGAAGGGAAAGATGTTGCTTCCTGGTGGTAGGTGATCGCTGGGCGCCTAGGGAGCGCTGCACGGCTGACAGTTGGTTCCTGCAGTACCCGAATAGCCCTGTCCTTGAAATCAGCAAAGTCCAGGTCAGGGTTTTGTAGGGTTATTATGCGCAGCTGCGCTCTGTGGGTACTGGCTATGAGTCCTTCAATGAACTGCTCCTTTAACAGTTTGTCTTCCTCCTTCACACTGTCAGGATCAATTTGCTTAACTGCTCGCATCGCCTCCTGCAGGTTAAGAGCATAGTCCCGTATACTGTCCTGCACTTTCTGTTTGCATCCAAAGAATCTCATCTTGATTTCAGCTGCAGTCGAGTGTCAAAGGTGCTTCTCAGCTTGGCCAGAATCTTTTTAACAGTCTCTTTGTCAGTGTCCTGCCAGGCTTTTACTTCCCTCTGCGCTGCACCCGTTAGCTGCCCAATCAGGATGTTTACTTTCTGGCTTTCAGACAGAGGGTATACTTCAAACAAACTGCTGAGTCTCTCTTTGAATTCACTCAGGGTATGTGACTCCCCCAAATACTGCTGTAGCCATGCCGCTCCCGGTATGTAGGGCATAGACAGCGGCATTATGGGGACCGCTGCGGTGGACGCTATCGGAGCCGCAGCCCTATTGGATCCATCATCTTGCGGCGCTGAGTGGTTGGCGGCGGCGTCCGCCGCTGCATTGCTGCGTGGCACAGACATTCTCTTCCCTCCTAGTTAACGTTAGCCAGGGCTGGGGGTTGAGCAAGCTTACCGGCGGCCGCTTCGCAGGCTCGATGCTCCGGGCTGTAGGCCTCTGCTCCTCCTACTTCACTGTTTCGAGCTCTCCGGCAGGCTCCAACCACAAAGGCCCACCTCTTTTGTTTTCCCGTGCGTGCCAAGCAGCGGGATAATGGCAGCAATGGCGCCAACAGTTCACAGTACACAATACAGTCTCTGGCACACAGGACCCGGGATTGCCGGGCTTCGTAATCCTGTTCGTGACGCCAGGTTGGGTCGCCCTCCCAGGGCTGTGGGGTACTCGGTACCGGGCCGGTAACTCAGAGGGGAAGGTGTCACAGCAGCGGTGACCCGGTCTGTGGCCCTGGGCACCCAATGTAAAAAGGGAGTGGTTAGGAGTGTGCTTATGGTGATGAAAGTCTATAAGGATTCGTGATGCCACCTGTGGTGTTCGGCAATGGAGATGTAAGCTGACGCTGCAGACAGATCCTCTGGGACAGATGGTGTGGTGCAGCAGTGATGTTATAGACCTCCACAGGCAGGGCTGTAGTCCCAGGGCATTTTAGATGTGCGTTGTGGAAAGGGTGCAGTGGTTGGCATCGGGATGTAGCGGTGCCGGGGAAGTAGCAGGAAGGAAGCAAGGACATCACAGGGTGCAATTTCTTTACCTTTACTTGGCAAATGCAGTCCAGGGTCCTGATTACAGATGGTACAAGGGCAGGCTAGCCTGGAAGCAATTCAGGGCTCTCTCCCTCAGCAGATAGGTTGTGCAGTCTCCTTCCTAGCGCTCACTTGAGGTGCATCCAGTACTGAGTTACACTGGAGTTCCTCCTTATTATCGTCTCTCAGAATTCCTCGTATGGTAGACAGCTGTAGCCGTTATTTCTCTCTTGGCTCACACCGTGCTGTTGTGCCTCCGAGTCTTAATTGGGAGTCGAATATTTACAACTTCCTACTCCTCTGGTGTCTGCTGCAGGACCATTAGTATCCATACAACCATGGAGACCAGGCTCCAAATCATGCGCTGTCGCTGGAGATGAGCCTTTCCTCTCTGCTCGATCTCCCAGCTCCTTCTCCACGTCTGCACATTTCACCCTCCTCACACTAACTAACTGTGCCCTTCCTGGCCCTCAGAGAGCACTCCTCCCCCAATCCTGGTTCAGAGCTCCCTCTGTTGGCCTAGAGTGGGAACTGTGCTGCATGTATAGATAAACTGCTGGAGAGACCCTTCCTTGCTTCCAAGCCTGACATCACCCTCCCAGGAGGAAGGCAATGCCATTGTGGCGACCATACCCCTGGGGGCGTCACATCATCACCAGGATAGGAGGCCACGCGATTGCAATTATTGGATATGCACAGTCCTGGCCAGAATCCGATTAGACTGTTTCCAGTGCGGATTATGGCCAGGACTCTGCAAATCGCTTACTTGTGGTCACATGACCACCTTTCATCCCGCTAACAGCGGAGAATAATTGCGGCACACAATTAGTATTTTCATTTTAAGATCTATTGATTAAAATGTACTTTGTGTGACAACCACTTTAAAAGGAACTTGTCAGCAGAATTGTGCACAGTAACCTACACACAGTGTCAGGTCAGCGCGGTTATACTGATTAAAAAGATACCTGGGTGATGAAGACCTGTGGGGGGTCTTCATGTGGTGCTCTGCTTAGGTATTCATAATACAGACTGCTGACAGGTAACTGACGCCTTACTGACCTGCCCCCAAGTTTACATAATGAATATACAGTATGTATATACTGAAGAAAAAAAAAACCTTATGCATGCAGTTGCCAGCCGTGACACCTGCGCTGCAACATAATCACATGTTTACTAACTGTGCTTGATGTTATTCAGATAGTACAAAAAAAGACAAATTGAAAATGGTGCCTGCCGCGCCTGCGCAGTAGCAGCTATCTGTGTATAAATAGGTGATCCGATAGCTGCTACTGCGCAGGCGCCGGTGGCGCCATCTTGGAGGAGGAAACTTTTTTTTCTTCTCCAGGAAGATGGCACCACTACCGACTGCACAATAGCAGCTATCGGATCACCTCTATATACACAGATAGCTGCTACTCCGCAGGTGCGGCGGGCACCATTTAGTAAACATGCGATTATGCTGCAGCGCAGGTGTCACGCTCAGCGCCTGCCTGCAGAAGGTTTTTTTTTCGTCAGTATATACAGATATTAATTATGCAAACTAGGGGGCAGATCAGTGAGGGATCAGTGACCTGTGAGTAGCCATGCTAAAGAATACATAAGCAGAGCACCAAATGAAGAACCCCCCCACAGGCCGCCTGGGAGCACGAGCATATCATTGACTCAAAACAGAAAATAAAGATTACACAATAACCACAAGACGGATTTCATCAACCAAGGTTTCATTTTAATCAGTATAGCCGTGTCGACCTGACACTGTCTGTAGGTTACTGTGCACAATCCTGCTGACAGGTTACATTTAAGTGATCTGTTACACCCAGAACCTGTAACACATAATTTGCATATGAATGAAAACACTAATTACTCAGGAATTCAGCAACAGAGAAGATATAAAAGCATAGCTGTTAATTTCAAAGACCTGAGTGCCCATGTATGCAGTTTAGTGGGTCTGAACTTCCTGACAGATTCTCTTTAAATGTAAAGGCCCTGTCTCACATAGCGAGATCACTAGCGAGATCCCCAATGCGTCACCGATTTTGTGACGCAAGTGATCTCGCCTGCAATCTTGCTACATGTGACACATAGCGGCGACTGGCCCCCCCGCTGGATATCGCTGATCGTGCTCGAATATCCTGGGCCATTTTTTCATCGTCGGCGTCCTGCTGGCCAGCATGCATCGCTGTGTTTGACGCCGACGAGTGACCTCGTTGGCAACGCAGAACTCAGGGACGCAGGCTGGAATCGTTCAGAATAGCTGCTGTGTGACAACTCACCAGCGATCCTTACCAGGTCATATCGTTGTCGGGATCGCTGGTGCGTCGCTAGGTGAAACGGGACCCTTAGTTTAGGGAGCAAATGAAAGCACAAAATAACTGCTTAACCAAACATTAATCATTTTAAAACGAAAAATCTGAAACTTCTTGAACTTCTAAAAGCGTAAATATTGTGTAATTTATCGTCATACTTCCTCTTTGTCCATGTCATTCAATGCTCTTTGGGGTTAATTTGTGCAAATATGAAACTTCATCCATGTGATCTGCTGAAAGGTGCACACTGTGAACTATGAACTTACTGCAAATTTACTTTGCCGATTATTTCTCAAAAATCAAACATTTCAAAATCAAATTGTTTTTTTCCTTTAAAAGTTGTGGTTCTTCGTGTAAAATAGGAATTTTCCAAAACAATGACGGTAAGTTATTCAGTGCTTCTGGAATGAATCTGCTGAAGGTCACAGAAGCCTCAAACAAAAAAGTATAGATAAGGAATACAGTACACTGTTTCAGTTGAAGCTCTCAGAAACTCCTTTACAAGTTCATGTAAAAATGTTCTTTTATTAAACAGCTAATGAACCAAAACATTATTACAGTTTTGAATATTTTTGTTTCATTTGGAAAAAAAGTGTCAGTGTCTTTGTACAATGGTTATATAGTGTGAATTAAACCTAAAACTGGGTAACTGAGGTCCCCACTTCACTAGTCAATTCCATTTTTCGAAACAAGGCTATCCAGTAACTAACATATGTTCTTTATATTGGATTTCTAAGGTGACAGGTGCTACTGTAGGTATTCTGACTCCAAAATTAGGCTGCAAGTGTAGACCTCTCTTCAGACACCATTTCTATGGATGTCTGTATATACCTGTACTCAAATTCAGCATAGCTCCCAACTGTCCCGGATTTGGCGGGACAGTCCCGTTTTTGGCCCGCCCACCCACTGTCCCGCCCATGACTCTATTTTTCCCCACACTGCAGGGAGATAAGCCGTATGCCCACCGCAGCTTCTCACAGCCACCAATGATGTCGCCAGGTTGTTCTCCAATGCGCACAGGACCTGTGATGAGGTCACAGGAGGGGAGGAGTCAGGGGGTCACATGATCAGGGGCCTCAGTGTGTGCAGGACGCTGCTGTGCTGGTCGTCATGGTGCTGGATGAGGTGAAGTTTATGTGTGGGGTCAGGAGGGGTTTACAGGGTGGATGTAGCAGAGCCGTGTGTGTATATAGCGGAGCCGTGTGTGTTTGGAGCGGAGCCGTTTGTGTATGCAGCGGAGCCGTGTGTGTACGAGGCGTATGTAGCAGAGATGTGCATGTACAAGGAGTACAGAGTGGAGCCGCGTGTGTACGAGGCTTACGGAGCAGAGCCGCGTGTGTACGAGGCGTACATAGCAGAGCCGTGTGTACGAGGGGTACGGAGCGGAGCCGTGTGTGTACGGAGAGGAGCAGTGTGTACGAGGTTTGTGGAGCAGAGCCGTGTGTACGGGGCGTATGGAGCAGATCAGTGTGTGTGCGGAGCGTACGAAACGGAGCCCTGTGTGTACGAAGTGTATGGAGCTGAGCTGTGTGTTTACGGAGCAGAGCCGTGTTTGTGCAGGGTGTACGGAGTGGAGCTGCATGTGTATGGAGCGGAGCCGCGTGTGTACGAGGTGTATGGAGCAAAGCCGCATGTGTACAAGGTTTACAGAGTGGAGCCATGTGTGTCCAAGGTGAACAGAGCGTGGCGGCATGTGTACAAGGTGTACGGAGCAGATCCGCATGTGTATGAGGTTTACGGAGTGGTGCCATATGTGTGTGCGAGGTGTACGGAGTGGAGCCGTGTGTGTACGAGGCTACAAAGTGGAACCATGTGTGTATGAGGTGTGCGGAGTCATGCGTGTACAACCGTTCCGGATCCAGCAGTACAGTCCCGATTTTGAGTCTGCCCCACTGCCACGGCCGGGAGATTACTTTTCCCGCGGACACAGGAGTACACGGCGGAGCCCCGAGGAGTACTTTAAAATTCGCATGTGACGTTACACCGGAAGTGACGTGCTGGAAGCCGACCGGAAATTAGATAATTTCAGGAGGAGATTGTGATGGAACTATGGAGGCACTTCAGGGAATGCTTCAGATCCATCACCGTGTCCTCGTCCGACAGCGCGGACAGCGGGATCGCCTTGGACTCGGGGATGTTGGCCATGTGAGTGGATCATGATATGTCCTGCATCGGGAGACTCAGGTGGGCATTACAATGTGTGTCGGGCTGCTATAGTTTCTTTATAGAATCTTTATTTCTTTCTCTCTCTGTTTCTTTCTCTCTCTCTCTTTTTTCTTTCTTTCTTTCCCCTCTTTCTTTCTCTCTCTCTGTTCTTTTACACTGTTCTGTCTTTCTTCCCCTCTTTCTTTCTCTCTCTAATCTTTCTCTTTCTTTGTTCTTTCTCTCTCTCTGTTCTTCCTTTCTCTCTCTGTTCTTTCTTTCACCTCTTTCTCTCTCTGTTCTTTCTTTCTCTTTCTCTCTCTCTGTTCTTTCTTTGATTCTTTCTTTCCAGTCTCTCTTTCTTTCCTTCTTTCTTTCTTTCTTTCTTTCTTTCTTTCTCTGTTCTTTATTCCTTTCCCCTGTTTCTTTCTCTCTCCCACTCTGTTCTTTCTTTCCCCTCTTTCTTTCTCTCGCTCTGTTCTTTTTCTTTCTTTCTCTCTGTTCTTTCTTTCCCCTCTTTCTTCCTCTCTGTTCTTTCTTTCTCTCTCTCTGTTTCTTTCTTTCCCCTCTTTCTTTCTCTTTCTTTCTCTCTCTGTTATTTCTTTCTTTCCCCTCTTTCTTTTTCTTTCTCTGTTCTCTCTTTCTCTCTGTTCCTTCTTTCTCTATGTTTTTATTTCTTTCCCCTCTTTCTTTGTTTCTTTGTTTCTTTCTCTCTCTGTTTTTTTCTTTCCCCTCTTTCCTTTTCTCTCCCTTTCTGTTCTTTCTTTCCCCGCTTTCTTTTTTTCCTCTCTGTTCTTTTTTCTGTCCCCTCTTTCTTTCTCTGTTTCTTTCTTTCTTTCTTTCTTTCTTTCTTTTTCTCTCTCTGTGCTTTCTTTCTTTCCCCTCTTTCTTTCTCTCTCTAATCTTATTCTTCCTCTCTCTAATCTTATTCTTTCTCTCTCTAATCTTTCTTTCATTCTCTCTGTTCTTTCTCTCTCTCTGTTCTTTCTTTCTCTCTCTTCTTTTTTTCTGTCCCCGCTTTCTTTCTCTCTCTGTTCTTTCTTTCTATTTCTCTGTTTCTTTCTTTCTTCTTTCTTTTTCTCTGTTCTTTCTTTCTTCTTTTTTTTGCTGTTCTTTCTTTCCCCTCTTTCTTTCTCTTTCTCTCTTTCTTTCTTGTCTTGTCTTTCTTTCTCTGTTCTTTCTTTCCCTCTCTGATCTTTCTTTTTTCTCTCTCTGCTTTCTTTTTTCTCTCTATTCTTTCTTTTCCTAAGTACCAGTCAGTGTGCCAAGAGTACCAGTCAGTGTACCCATAATGCCAGCCACATAATGCCAGCCACTGTGCCCTCAGTACCAGTCAGTGTGATCAGCAATGCTAAATGGGTGTGGTTGGGGCATGGCCGCAGCTTTTGTCCCTCTTTCCCTTCTTCAAAAGTTGGGAGTTATGCATTCAGTGCTTTCATCAGATACCTTAACTTGATAGCAGGAGGAATGTATGAATATTCCAGAAGAAGGTTTATTTTCAAGCTGACTTCTTGTAGTTATGCACAATAACAGTAAGTAAAAAGGCAATCCTTAACCAGAGCTGTGTAGAGATGATTCTAGCAAGATGGCTGACTTACACTATCTGGGGAAGTAGAAGGGAGGGGTTACTTACATCAGAGCTAGGCTACAGGGAGAGAGACAGTACAAACTTCTAAAAGGCAAACCTATTACCTAGCAGTGTAACTGAAACAATACAAAGGTAATGCAATATTGTATGATTCTCAAGTCATGGGACATGACAGTAGGTGTCAATATAATGAATACGTACGTCGCACCACAAATAGATGTCTAAACATGATGTCAACATAGTGTTACTTGATTGATATATGAACACTGTACAGTGGTATTAACTACTAGATGGTGGCCCGATTCTAACGCATCGGGTATTCTAGAATATGTATGTAGTTTATTTATGAAGATTCCGTGCCAATATCGCTGATAGTGGCAAATCCGTGCTGCAGGAGATGACCCGCTAGCGCCGCAGATCTCCCGACGGTAGCAGTGCGTGTGTCGTTTGAATTCCATGCCAATTCGCGGCTGGACTGCGCCTGTCGCTGATTGGTCGCGCACGGCCGTGCGCGACCAATCAGCGATGCAGGATTTCCGTTACAAACAGAGAGACAGACAGACACAATTAGACGATTATATAGTAGATGTATTTAGATTAGGGATGAGCGCGTATCCTCGTTAGGATTCGGTACTCGGCGAGTAATGTGGTACTCGCGGTACTCGAATCCTGGCAAGTATTTCACTACTCGCCTCGCAATATTCGGCACAGCCTGCACAGTCCCCGCACAGCCCAGCACAGTCCCCGCACAGTCCCCACACAGCCCAGCACAGCCCCTGCACAGTACCTGCACAGCCCAGCACCATCCCGCACAACCCAGCACAGTCCCGCACAGCCCAGCACAGTCCCTGCACAGTACCTGCACAGCCCAGCACAGTCCCGCACAGCCTGGCACAGTCCCCGCACAGTACCTGCACAGCCCAGCACAGTCCTGCACAGGCAAACACAGTCCCGCACAGCCCGGCACAGTCCCTGCACAGCCCAGCACTGTCCCGCACAGCCCAGCACAGTCCCGCACAGCCCAGCACAGTCCCAACACAGTACCTGCACAGCCCAGCACAGTACCTGCACAGCCCAGCACCATCCCACACAGTCCCGCACAGCCCAGCACAGTCCCTGCACAGTCCCCGCACAGCCCAGCACAGTCCCCGCACAGTCCCCACACAGCCCCTTCACAGTACCTGCACAGGCCAGCACCGTCCCACACAGCCCAGCACAGTCCCGCACAGCCCAGCACAGTCCCTGCACAGCACCTGCACAGTCCCGCACAGCCCGGAACAGTCCCCACACAGCCCGGCACAGTCCCGCACAGCCCAGCACAGTCCCGCACAGCCCAGCACAGTCCCCACACAGTACCTGCACAAACAGAGAGACAGACAGACACAATTAGATGATTATATAGTAGATGTATTTAGATTAGGGATGAGCGCGTATCCTCTTTAGGATTCGGTACTCGGCGAGTAATGTGGTACTCGCGGTACTCGAATCCTGGCAAGTATTTCACTACTCGCCTCGCAATATTCGGCACAGCCTGCACAGTCCCCGCACAGCCCAGCACAGTCCCCGCACAGTCACCACACAGTCCAGCACAGCCCCTTCACAGTACCAGCACAGTCCCACACAGTACCTGCACAGCCCATCACAGTACCTGCATAGCCCAGCACAGTCCCTGCACAGTACCCGCACAGCCCAGCACAGTCCCGCACAGCCCGTCACAGTCACCGCACAGTACCTGCACAGCCCAGCACAGTCCCGCACAGGCCAGCACAGTCCCGCACAGCCCGGCAAGTCCCCGCACAGTACCTGCACAGCCCAGCAAGGCCCGCACAGCCCAGCACAGTCCCGCACAGCCCAGCACAGTCCCCACACAGTACCTGCACAGCCCAACACCGTCCCGCACAGCCCAGCACAGTCCCGTACAGGCCAGCACAGTCCCACACAGCCCGGCATAGTCCCCGCACAGAACCTGCAAAGCCCAGCACAGTCCCACACAGCCCGGCATAGTCCCCGCACGGTACCTGCAAAGCCCAGCACAGTCCCGCACAGCCCGGCACAGTCTTCACACAGGCCAGAACAGTCCCACACAGCCCGGTACAGTCTTCGCACAGGCCAGCACAGTCCCACACAGTCCTGCACAGCCGGCCACAGTTTTCGCACAGTCCCCGCCCAGCCCAGCACACACACACAGCCCATTAATCGCATTTCCCATAGACTTATATTGGACTCGCTACGAGTACCTGAGTATTAGGAGGTACTCATAACAAGTACAGCGAGTCCGAATACTACACTACTCGCTCATGCCTAATTTAGATAAGTGATAAGGATAAAAATGAGACACAGTTAACTTATAACTTTACAGGGTTGATCCAAAGTAAGGCAGTAATCACCTACAAGACTTCTCCTCAGTATCCCCCATCCTCTAGAATTCTGTGCCCCAACATGTCCGATTATCCCCTACACTCTGAACTTTCAAGTGTAACTTGAAAACCCATCTCTTCAGTGCAGCTTACAGCCTGCAATGACCCCTCTGCCACCTCACCACTACCGGAGCTGCTGAAACTTCTGAACCTACTGTCTCCATCCCCATTATCCTGTAGAATTTAAGGCCACAAGGGCAGGGTCCTCTCCCCTCTGTACCTGTATGTCACTATTAGTTTGTTCATTTTAATTTATATTTGTATCCTGTATGTAACTCCTCCTCATGTACATCACCATGGAATGAATGATGCTCTAAAAATATATATACTAGCTGAAGAGCCAGGCGTTGCCTGGGCATAGTAACCAACTGTGGTTAGTTATAACAAATTTTAATGATTATATTGCACATAAAAACATTTCACATCATATATTCAACACTACAGATTTGCAACACAAATTAACTAAACGATTACCCAAGCATTGATAGTATTTTATTTTCAGCTCATTCAAGATTTTTGGTTTTTCCTTTCGGTGCAACGATGAACAGATTTTTGGCACTTCCAACTCTTGAACAGACCACGTAAAGTTGACCATGAGAAAAGCATGGAGATTGCAAATCGATCCCTACTACTTTCAAGGACTGTCCCTGAGCATTGTTAATGGACACTACAAATAGCAGTTGAACTGGAAACTGGAGGCATTTAAAATCAAAAACAAATCAGATGGAATGAGTGGAATTCTTGGAATGAAAATGTACTCTCCTTTGGCACATCCTGTTTCTGAGCTGTATATCTAACCCTATCCTGTGTGATACTGTCTGCTGAGCTGTGTACCTAACCCTATCCTGTGTGATACTGTCTGCTGAGCGGTGTGCCTAATCCTATTCTGTGTGATACTGTCTGCTGAGCCGTGTATCTAATACAATTCTGTGTGATACTGTGTGCTGAGCTGTGCATCTAATCCTTTCCTGTGTGATACTGTCTGCTGAGCTGTGTACCTAATCCTATCCTGTGTGATACTGACTGCTGAGCTGTGTGCCTAATCCTATTCTGTGTGATACTGTCTGCTGAGCCGTGTATCTAATACTATTCTGTGTGATACTGTGTGCTGAGCTGTGAATCTAATCCTTTCCTATGTGATACTGTCTGCTGAGCCATATACAGTGGGGCAAAAAAGTATTTAGTCAGTCAGCAATAGTGCAAGTTCCACCACTTAAAAAGATGAGAGGCGTCTGTAATTTACATCATAGGTAGACCTCAACTATGGGAGACAAACTGAGAAAAAAAAATCCAGAAAATCACATTGTCTGTTTTTTTTTCATTTTATTTGCATATTATGGTGGAAAATAAGTATTTGGTCAGAAACAAGCAATCAAGATTTCTGGCTCTCACAGACCTGTAACTTCTTCTTTAAGAGTCTCCTCTTTCCTCCACTCATTACCTGTAGTAATGGCACCTGTTTAAACTTGTTATCAGTATAAAAAGACACCTGTGCACACCCTCAAACAGTCTGACTCCAAACTCCACTATGGTGAAGACCAAAGAGCTGTCAAAGGACACCAGAAACAAAATTGTAGCCCTGCACCAGGCTGGGAAGACTGAATCTGCAATAGCCAACCAGCTTGGAGTGAAGAAATCAACTGTGGGAGCAATAATTAGAAAATGGAAGACATACAAGACCACTGATAATCTCCCTCGATCTGGTGCTCCACGCAAAATCCCACCCCGTGGGGTCAGAATGATCACAAGAACGGTGAGCAAAAATCCCAGAACCACGCGGGGGGACCTAGTGAATGAACTGCAGAGAGCTGGGACCAATGTAACAAGGCCTACCATAAGTAACACACTACGCCACCATGGACTCAGATCCTGCAGTGCCAGACGTGTCCCACTGCTTAAGCCTGTACATGTCCGGGCCCGTCTGAAGTTTGCTAGAGAGCATTTGGATGATCCAGAGGAGTTTTGGGAGAATGTCCTATGGTCTGATGAAACCAAACTGGAACTGTTTGGTAGAAACACAACTTGTCGTGTTTGGAGGAAAAAGAATACTGAGTTGCATCCATCAAACACCATACCTACTGTAAAGCATGGTGGTGGAAACATCATGCTTTGGGGCTGTTTCTCTGCAAAGGGGCCAGGACGACTGATCCGGGTACATGAAAGAATGAATGGGGCCATGTATCGTGAGATTTTGAGTGCAAACCTCCTTCCATCAGCAAGGGCATTGAAGATGAAACGTGGCTGGGTCTTTCAACATGACAATGATCCAAAGCACACCGCCAGGGCAACGAAGGAGTGGCTTCGTAAGAAGCATTTCAAGGTCCTGGAGTGGCCTAGCCAGTCTCCAGATCTCAACCCTATAGAAAACCTTTGGAGGGAGTTGAAAGTCCGTGTTGCCAAGCGAAAAGCCAAAAACATCACTACTCTAGAGGAGATCTGCATGGAGGAATGGGCCAACATACCAACAACAGTGTGTGGCAACCTTGTGAAGACTTGCAGAAAACGTTTGACCTCTGTCATTGCCAACAAAGGATATATCACAAAGTATTGAGATGAAATTTTGTTTCTGACCAAATACTTATTTTCCACCATAATATGCAAATAAAATGAAAAAAAAAACCAGACAATGTGATTTTCTGGATTTTTTTTTCTCAGTTTGTCTCCCATAGTTGAGGTCTACCTATGATGTAAATTACAGACGCCTCTCATCTTTTTAAGTGGTGGAACTTGCACTATTGCTGACTGACTAAATACTTTTTTGCCCCACTGTATCTATTCCTATCCTGAGTGATACTGACTGCTGAGCTGTGTATCTAATCCTCTCCTGTGTGATACTGACTGCTGAGCTGTGTATCTAATCCTGTCCTGTGTGATACTGACTGCTGAGCCGTGTATCTAATCCTGTCCTGTGTGATAGTGACTGCTGAGGAGTGTATCTAATTCTATCCTGTGTGATACCGTCTGCTGAGCCGTGTATCTAACCCTATCCTGTGTGATACTGACTGCTGAGCCATGTACCTAATCTTATCATGTGTGTTACTGACTGCTCAGCTGTGTATCTAATCCTATCCTGTGTAATACTGTCTGCTGAGCCGTGTATCTATTCCTATCCCGTGTGATACTGACTGCTGAGCTGTGTATCTAATCCTATCCTGTTTGATACTGACTGCTCAGCCATGTGTCTAATCCTCTCCTGTGTGATACTGACTGCTGAGCTTTGTATCTAATCCTATCCTGTGTGATACTGACTGCTGAGCCGTGTATCTAATCCTATCCTGTGTGATACTGACTGCTGAGCCGTGTATCTAATCCTATCCTGTGTAATACTGTCTGCTGAGCCGTGTATCTATTCCTATCCCGTGTGATACTGACTGCTGAGCTGTGTATCTAATCCTATCCTGTGTGATACTGACTGCTGAGCCATGTGTCTAATCCTCTCCTGTGTGATACTAACTGCTGAGCTGTGTATCTAATCCTATCCTGTGTGATACTGACTGCTGAGCCGTGTATCTAATCCTATCCTGTGTGATACTGACTGCTGAGCCGTGTATCTAATCCTATCCTGTGTGATACTGGGCTCCCCCTGCAGTCTGTGTCAGAGGGTGGTCTGTGTTGGCACGGTAATAAATTGTGTTATTTCCAGCTTTACAAAAGGACGATAACACCATAGAAATGATAAGAATAATAGGCCAAATTGTTTGGTGAATTGGAACGCGCGGGGTTAAAATTTCACCTCACAACATAGCCTATGACGCTCCCGGGGTCCAGACATGTGACTGCAAAATTTTGTGGCTGTAGCTGTGACGGTGCAGATGCCAGTCCCGGACATACATACATACAAACATACACACACACACATATAATTTTATATATTAGACTAGCTGAAGAGCCCGGCGTTGCCTGGGCCTAGTAACCAACTGTGGTTAGTTATAACAAATTATAATGATTATATTGCACATAAAAACATTTCACATCATATATTCATCACTACAGATTTGCAACACAAATTAACTAAGCGATTACCCAAGTATCCTCTCCTGTGTGATACTTTCTGCTGAGCTGTGTATCTAATCCCATTGTGTGTTACTGACTGCTCAGGCGTGTAGCTAATCCTATCCTGTGTGATACTGACTGCTGAGCAGTGTATCTAATCCTATTCTGTGTGATATCGTCTGCTGAGCCGTGTATCTAACCCTATCCTGTGTGATACTGACTGCTGAGCTGTGTACCTAATCCTATCATGTGTGTTACTGACTGCTCAGCTGTGTATCTAATCCTCTCCTGTGTGACACTGACTGCTGAGCCGTGTATCTAATCATCTTCTGTGTGATACTGACTGCTGAGCCGTGTATCTAATCCAATCCTGTGTGATACTGTCTGCTGAGCCGTGTATCTAATAGACGATAACACCATAGAAATGATAAAAATAATAGGCCTCAGTTACCACAACTGTCTACAAAGAAAACTGTTGCTGATAGCAACCAATCACAGCTCATTTTTCAACTTTTAAACAGCTCTGGGACAGTGTGATGAGTTTTGAGTGGCGACTTTTGTGTTTCGACTTTTATGTGGCGAGGTTGGTGTATGTGTGGTGAAATGTGTGCTGAGGGTGGTATATGTGTTGAAGCACGTGGTAGTGTGTGGCGCATTTTGTGTGTGTGTTCATATCCCCGTGTGTGGTGAGTATCCCATGTCAGGGCCCCACCTTGGCAACTGTACGGTATATACTCTTTGGCGCCATCGCTCTCATTCTTAAAGTCCCCCTTGTTCACATCTGGCAGCTGTCAATTTGCCTCCAACTTTTCCTTTCACTTTTTCCCCATTATGTAGATAGTGGCAAAATTGTTTTGTGAATTGGAATGTGCAGGGTTAAAATTTCGCCTCACAACATAGCCTATGACGCTCTCGGGGTCCAGACATGTGACTGTGCCAAATTTTGTGGTTGGAGCTACGACGGTGCAGATGCCAATACAAATACTTTTTCTCCATTATGTAGATAGGGGCAAAATTGTTTGGTGAATTGGAACGCGCGGGGTTAAAATTTCACCTCACAACATAGCCTATGACGCTCTCGGGGTCCAGACGTGTGACTGTGCCAAATTTTATGGTTGTAGCTGCGACGATGCGGATGCCAATCCCGGACATACACACACATACAGTACATACATACATACACACATTGAGCTTTATATATTAGATATGCCAATTAAGCAGTTGCTATTTGCTCCAGGGGCAAAGATAACATTGGTGTGGCTTGTGCAGCCCACAGGGGCCAAATAGGTAAGAGGGCCCACTTTAGTTCCAAAGCAGCAAGCAACCTTTGCCACAAATGGTGCATTCTGATGAGCTACTGAACTGCAAAGGGCTCATATACTGGTCTTACACAGCGGCCCTATTCTGTCTATTTCCACCCGGATTTGCACCATATTATGGAAAAATTCTTATCAAACTTGAAAAATTGTAATCAGAATAAATACCCAGATCAAGTTCTCACCTCCAAATATCTAGTACACAATTTAATTATACTTTTTAAGTTAGGCATGCAGGTAGGTCTCTCTTGAACATCACAATAGTCTAACTGCTCTTACAGAAAGAATCCCATCTGTGATGGTGAAACTTTCTTTCCTCTAAACCAGAGGTCTCAAACACGTGACCTGCGGGCCGCATGTGGCCCCTGAGGCAGGCATCTGCAGCCCGTGGTGCACCACATGTCTCGCTCAATGAGGCAGGGGGAAGGTGCACATTCAGGAGTGCGCGATGGCTGTTCTGTGTGCACAGGACCTGGGATGAGGTCACAGGAGGGGGAGGAGTCAGGGTCACATGATCAGGGGCCTCATTGTATGCAGGACGCTGCTGTCTGTGCTGGTTGTCATGGTGCTGGATGAAGGTAAGCTTATGTGTGGGGTCAGGAGGGGTTTACAAGGTGGATGTAGCAAATCCACGGGTGTACGGAGCGGAGCCGTGTGTGTACGAGGTGTATGGAGTGGAGCCGTGTGTGTATGAAGTGTACGGAGCGGGGTGTACAGAGCAGAGCCGTGTGTGTACGAGGTGTATGGAGCAGAGCCGTGTGTGTATGAGGTGTACGGAGCAGAGCCGTGTGTGTATGAGGTGTACAGAGCAGAGCCGTGTGTGTACGAGGTGTACGGAGTGGAGCCGTGTGTGTATGAGGTGTACGGAGTGGAGCCGTGTGTGTACGAGGTGTATGGAGTGGAGCCGTGTGTGTACGAGGTGTACGGAGCAGAACCGTGTGTGTACGAGGTGTACGGAGCGGAGCCGCATATGTAGAAAGTGTACTGAGTGGAGCTGTGTGTGTATGAGGTGTACGGAGCGGAGCCGCATATGTAGAAAGTGTACTGAGTGGAGCTGTGTCTGTACGAGGTGTACGGAGCGGAGCCGTGTCTGTACGAGGTGTACGGAGCGGAGCCGTGTGTGTATAAAGTGTACGGAGCAAGGTGTACGGAGAGGAACCGTGTGTGTACGGAACGGAGCCGCACGTGTACGGAGCGGGGTGTATGGAGAGGAGCCGTGTGTGTACAGAGCAGAGCCACATGTGTACAAGGTGTACGGAGAGGAGCCGTGTGTGTACGAGGTGTGCAGAGCAGAGCCGTGTGTGTACGAGGTGTACGGAGTGGAGCCATGTGTGTACGAGGTGTACAGAGCAGAACCGTGTGTGTACGAGGTGTACGGAGCGGAGCCGCGTGGGTACAAAGTGTACTGAGTGGAGCCGTGTGTGTACGAGGTGTACGGAGCGGAGCCGTGTGTGTACGAGGTGTACGGATCGGAGCCGTGTGTGTATGAAGTGTACGAAGCAAGGTGTATGGAGAGGAGCCGTGTGTGTACAGAGCAGAGCCACATGTGTATGAGGTGTACGGAGAGGAGCTGTGTGTGTACGAGGTGTATGGAGAGGAGCCGTGTGTGTTAGAGGTGTACGGAGCAGAGCCGTATGTGTACGAGGTGTACGGAGAGGATCCGTGTGTGTACGAGGTGTACGGAGAGGAGCCGTGTGTGTACAAGATGGATGGAGCGGATTTGTGTGTGTACAAGGTGGACGGAGCGGTGCCGTGTGTGTACGAGGTGTAAGGAGCGGAGTCGTGTGTGTATGAGGTGTAAGGAGCAGAGCCGCGCGTGTACGAGGTGTATTAAGTTTGAAAAGAATGCGGCCTGCCAGCTCAAATTTTTTTTTATGTGCGGTCCATTTACTCAGCCGCGTTTGAGACCCCTGCTCTAAACATAGGGGGTGTCTTCTTGTAATGATGACTGTTCAATTAAATATATGGTATGTAGTTTGCGAAGTTGAGCGGACTGGGCAAAATTCAAATTAATCTGTTCCTGTGTTTTTTCCTGGGAAATTCAATGCATGGAGAAGTTATTATTTGCAAATATAATGTCCCTTAGTATGTTCTCGGGGTCTCAGACCCTAGAGCATAATAAATGTAAGATAAAAAAAATAAAACCTTTTGCTCACCTTACCGCTCACCTCTCTTGCCCCTCTTCTCTTTACCGTCACCTGTCTGACCTTCGCCGCATCTTCAGATCACTTGGCGCTATTGCTGAGCTCTCCGGGCCTCACACACTGGGCTGATACTTCCGACTTTGATAGGACTCGAGAGGGTTCTGCACATGTGCGTGCAAGATCATGGTGCATGCTGTGATATCATGACGCTGTAACTTTCCGCTCAGGCCCTCATCAAAGCTGGACACAGCAGCCCATCATCAGATGCCTAGGGATTTCATATCTAGAATTTGCTTTATCTGCTTTACTATAATACACATTTCCATTTTTCTGCCACACCTTCCAGCTTTCCCAAATCCCTCAGTGATGATTTATTATCCTCCTTTCTGTTGATCACCTTACAGAGCTTAATATCATCTGCAGATATTAAAACTGGACTCTACAAGGTCATTAATAAATATATGAAAAACAACAGGCAATCGGTGATAGCTGCTACTGCACAGGCGCCGGCGGCGCCATGTTGGAGGAGGAAATGTTTTTTTTCTCTAGCAAGATGGTGCCGCTGGCTATTGTGCAATAGCAGCCATCGGATCACCTCTATATATACCAGTAGCTGCTACTGCACTCTGCAGGCACGGAGGGCGCCGTGTTCAAATGGATTTCTTTCAATAGCAACCACATTAATTATAAACAGAGTACACATGCGATTATGTTGCAGCGCAGGTGCCATGGCAGGCACCTTCCTGCAGAAGGCTTTTTTACAGCCAAGGCAACAAAGGAGTGGCTCAAAAAGAAGCACATTAGGGTCATGGAGTGGCCTAGCCAGTCTCCAGACCTTAATCCCATAGAAAACTTATGGAGGGAGTTGAAACTCCGAGTTACCAAACGACAGCCTCAAAATCTTAATGATTTAGAGATGATCTGCAAAGAGCAGTGGACCAAAATTCCTCCTGACATGTGCGCAAACCTCATCATCAACTACAAAAAAGTCTGACTGCTGTGCTTGCCAACAAGGGTTTTGCCACCAAGTATTAAGTCTTGATTGCCAGAGGGATCAAATACTTATTTCTAACTGCAAAATGCAAATAAATTTATATAATTTATACAATGTGATTTTCTAGATTTTATTTTTGATATTCTATCTCTCAATGTTAAAATTAACCTACCCTTAAAATTATAGACTGTTGTTCATGTCTTTGTCAGTGGGAAATCAGCAAGGGATCAAATACTTATTTCCTTCACTGTATATTGTTGTAGATCGTCTCACTCAGCTGTATGCAGCGGTAGACACAGTAACACTGTCTCTTTAAGTCCTTCACTCGTTTATTATATACATTCGGCATAAACCATAGAGAAGTAAAAATAAAAATGGCCCTTTTGGCAAAACACAAAAACTAAACAAAGGGGTATATCACAGTCCATACGTCTTCAGGTATCTGCCCGCTCAGTGATAGCAAAATAAACTGTTCAGTTTAGCATTAGCATGAACACCTCTCTGGAGTTAGCCTCTCCAGACCCACTGAACACCTAATGTCTCCAAAAGTTGGCTACTTATATCTCAGACCACACCCTGGGGTGGAGATAAGGAGGACAACGACCCATCTGCTCTATGGTTATTCACAAAAACCCTGCCCTTAAAATGGCCGATTAACCTCCCTCAACATATAGTGAGCTGGAGCAAACTTCTAGATTTCAAATCACTGAAGCTAATAGACTCAATGAAACATATCTCCCCTCCAGTACTCTGCCGGTGACTTTGTCAGAATAAGTACTTTTTGGGGCACTTCCCTTTTACAATAGCTATCTGACTTTGCAGTTTAGGCCACCCCATAAGAGTTGTCAGGGGGCAGAAACCATCTTATTTTTTATACAAACTGTGACCAGGAGAAAATTCTGGGAGACAAAGCAAGTTCAATAGAACATTTGTTTATTTCTAGGTTTTCCAGCTATTTTATTAAAAGCCATAATTCATTGCTTTATACACATTTTGTGTTTTATGTTTTGACTCCTATGGTAATAATTTGCTACATCTTACTAAGTGAATGTGTATCAAATTGTCTTTTTGTAAGCCAGACACAGAAATGTTTAATGTAATGCAAACAGTGCTGGAAGGAAGAATTGATGAATATTTAAAGCCAACTGATTTTTTAAGATCAAAGGCTGCTGCTTTCATAAAAAGGGGGAAACAGATGCTCCCCTGGGTGTGATTGATTCTCCAGTATCAGGGTAGCATTTTAAATATGTTTTCTCTATGGCACAAAAATGAAAAAAAGATGAAATATTGTCAAATACAAATGACAGCAATAAGAAAGTTTACTCAGTAACAAGCAATTGTAGAAATAGAGGTGAAGAGATAAAGTATATAAATCAATAGATATTGCTTTTCAATGTCAAGAGATTTTAAATGTTTAATATATGTATATGTTTAATATACAGATACTGTTCACTGGACATGAAAATGTGTCATTCCTAAGGATGACACATTTGTAGAATTTGTTCTATTGACTTTGATGGGAAAATGCATTACAGAAAACCTAATGTGTGGGTTATACATGTGGTTTACTGTATTGCACTATTTC
This sequence comes from Dendrobates tinctorius, assembly GCF_039654945.1. Lineage (NCBI taxonomy): Eukaryota > Metazoa > Chordata > Amphibia > Anura > Dendrobatidae > Dendrobates > Dendrobates tinctorius. The sequence continues at coordinate 21,662,683 of NW_027361719.1, forward strand.
CTGGTCAGCAAGGGAAAAAGTGTTACAACATGCTTTCATAAGCTCAAGCTGTGGTTTTAAAGAAGGTGCCAAAGTGATTCCAAGCACATGATGTGAACCAGTGCTTTATGGTTGGAAAGGAAAATGATGGAGGCTTGCATGTATTTAAACTAAACAAAAAGTTCATGTCATGAAGTGACTGGCCCTGTGTGACACGACCCAGCAACTGGTCGGTCACCAAACAGCAAGCAAGCAAGGGAACACCGAGGACACAATTACAATGGTGGGCCCTGTGATAGGGAACGGGGACATGGACACCTCCTGCACTCTCCTGAGGCTGTGCCCTGGTCTATCCTGACGTCCCTATACGGCTTCTTTCAAACAGAAAACTCCTAAAATGGGCAAAACAAAATTGTTGGCACCTTTTCAAAATTGTGAGTAAAACACTTTGTTTCAAGCATTTGATGCTCATTCAAACTCACCTGTGGCAAGTAACAGGTATGGGCCATTTGAAAATCACACTGAAACTAGATAAAACGGGCAGAAGTTGAATCAGTCTTTGAATTGTGTGTCTGTGTATGCCACATCAAGCATGGAGAACAGAAAGAGGAAAACAGAACAGTTTGAGGACTTGAGAATCAAAATTGTTGAATTATATCAACAATGTTAAGGTTACAAATCCATCTCCAGAGACCTTTATGGTCCTTTGTCCACGTTGCGCAACATAATCAAGAAGTTTTCAACCCTTGTCACTGTAGCTAATCTTCCTGGATATAGATGGCAGAGAAAAAATGATGAAAGGTTGTGACACAGGTTTGGCACCTGTGTGCCATGATCTTGCTATCTATTCATACTCCTATTTGCAAGCACCCTTGACTGCTATGACCTCAATATTTTCTCATATAAAGCCAAAGAAATATCGAGTATCATTTCACAATCTCATTTACCATGTGAATTTTTTAAAGTCACACTCAAGGAGACATGAGGCTGGGATTTGGAGTGAAAATCTCGTCACCTAATCATTATTGAACTTCACTGTGCCACGATTACTGAATACCTTCATGTCCAGAGGATCCCACGAGGTTTGCAAATGTGGTAGGGGGGCCAGGATTGGGGGATGGTCGACTGCTTACCGCGACCAGACGACACAGAACCAGACGGAGGCAGATTTTGGTTGCAACAGTTCCGAGTTTATTGGCCGTCCTCCTGACGACCGTAACCATACACCGCAGCTCCTTTACAGCTCTCCGTATTTAGGCCCGGGTACCTTCACCTTCCTTCAGCCGTAGTGACGTTCCTCGCGGATCTTTTCCTGGGGCTGCCCTAGGCCTATCTACCGCCAGCGTTTCACCAGTCCAATGTCGTCGTCTAATCGGTACCCCCGGGGCCTCATCTGTCCTGCGGTTCTTTGTGTCAGGGCCACCCCCCTGACTGTCTCTTCCTATCAGTCCCCTGGTCGAGCTCTCCACCGTTGTCAGTTCTCCGTACTGATTCTTTTCCTCCTGAGCTCCTCCGGGACTAGACACGTCTGGAACCCTGTCCTATTTATCCCCTTCCTCGGGAATTTCCCTCCTGGGTTCCTATCTCCTCGCCCCCCATGACTAAGCGGTTTCTAAAGACCTAAGCTGCTGTCAAGTCCTGAACTTCGCTCCCCCTGCCATCTTGTGGTCAAACTTAGGTACTGCACTCCTTTTCCATCTTCCCCAGCTGTTTCCCTTATGTCATTGCCAATATCCGTCTACAGTGCACAAACTGTCCCCTCTTCCTTCAGTCAAGTCCGTCCGTCAAGTCACCTTCCCTACACCCCCCCTTCCTTTGTCTATTGTTGTCCCCAAAAATCGTACTCCCTACCATTGTCATCCTAAAGCTTGCCCACTGTCTGTTGTCAGACCGATTGTTGGGCCAAACCCGCCACACGCGGGGGGCCGAACCAAACCGGGAGCACCATGCTCCAAGCAGCCTACTGCGCACGCCACGTGACAACTTCTTTCAGGTTGGCTAGGTCCACCCGGACTACTCTATGGCATGTACCTCCCACTACTCTCCCCTTCTGTCACCCTCAACTCTCCAGAACGCCATGACTGAGGCCTTTCGCCTACCATGTCATCGTTAGCGCCCGCCTAGCCTTTTGGGGTTTCTGTGGTGTCGGGGACCTGACTGACGGACCACTGTCTGGTTCAATACCTTTCTTCTCTTTGTCCTTCACTTTAAAAAGAGCCATGGTCGGCGTTTTCTTCATATCTTGCACCCGGGACCTGTTGAACATTCTTATGCATATTACATATCAAACCAACTTTTGTATCCCGTTAACACGGTTAACCAGATTTTAATAATAGCTTAAGTAACCCTTTTTCGCTGCTTTTTTTTTTACTTTTTCTTTAAACACAACTTTTCAAAAACAAAACGTGAGTACTCCCCCTTCCTTTAACATGAGCACTTTCCCGTATGCATCCCCGCTGTATCAGGAGAAAACAACAAACAAAAAAACATTTTTCCTTATCTTGGACGTGAAACTGTACTGTAGACTGCACAACGGTGCACCGAAATTCAGACAGTCCGGGCCATCTCCTGACGGCCGATGTTCCGCCAATAGCAAGGAACTTCACAGCCGTGGAGCTCCCGGGATGCTTGAAGTGTCTCTGTGGGTCCTTTTACAGGGGCACATAGCGTTCGGGATAGGCGACCACTGCTACAGTGTAGTAGCCATGGGGGCAGTACTCCTTGTAGTAGGAGACCAGGTCTCCCTCCCGCAGAGCCCGGCCGTGACGGATGGAGGTCACATTCAGGTATACCTTTTGGCCGGTTGCGAGGTCCTGAATGAACCCGTAGCCCTTCTCCATGTTTGTGTGCACGAGCCGCCCGGTGGACCTTGGAGCCGCCATGCCAGCCTCCTCTTTCTCGTGGAGCAGCCCCCAGATCTCCCGCTCTCTGGCCTTCTTTTGCTCAATGACCTCCGCAACCCAAGCAGAGGGTCCGGTGTAGGCCGCAGAGTCCGGGGTCGGGGTCGAAAGCGGGGCAGAGGCGGCCGCAGATTCCGGCGGCCCAGCTGCAGCTGGGGCCGGGCTACGGGCAGTGGCTGCTGCGGATCCCGGTGAGTAGGCCGCATCCGGCTCTGGGAGTAAAGTTGGAGTAGCTGCGTGGGAGGCCGCAACTGGAACCAAGGCGGCCGCGGGCACCGGCGAGTCGACTGCAGTCAAGGCCGCAGATGGAACAGCGACCGCAGATGCCGGTGAGTCAACTGCGGCGGCTGACGGCCCGATTACAGCAGTGACCGGGAGTGGGGCTGACGTGGTGGCAGGCCCCGATGGGTGGGCCGCCGCTGAACGCTGAAGCGCAGCAGGGGCGGCCGCTGGTTGGTTCCGCGCTGGCGACACAGGACATGGTGCCGCCGGGTGGGGTGGCCCGGGGATGCGGGCAGAGGTGTCACTCGGCCCGGCAGAGGCCGCAAAGCCCTCGGCAACCGGGCCCATTGGAAAGCAGGAGCCCGCTCGGGAAGGCCACGTGGTGGGGGCCGGTTGTGGAGCCACCGGCTGGGCTGGGGGACCTCTCACCTTCCCTGGCGCCGCGGCCTCCGGCAGGCCACCCCACAGCTCCTCCCGCAGCCTCCGATCTTCACCCCGCCATCCGGCAGGGCTAGCCTCCAGGATCGTTGGTCCCGCGGGGAGGCTCCCAGGAGATTTCTTCGGCGGCTGCTCCAGCAGGGCCCGCAGTCGCTCCACTTCTCCGACCGATGTCTGGGGTGCTGTCAGTGGCTCCCAGGGGCAGGTCTCCCGACGAGATTCGACCTCCTGACGCCACCGCCATTCCAGGCGTCCGAGACCGCAGCAGCTGCAATGTTGCATCCCATCCGGTGTACAGCAATCGAATGGCGCCAAACAGCCGCAGCCGGTTTTCCCACCTGGGCCACTCCCGTTCTTGGGTGGGGCAGTGGTCAGCCTCTCCACCCATCTTCCAGGGTCCAGCATGAGGGGGCGGATTTGATTTAGCCCCAGATCGTCCAGAACAGCTGCAAACGCCTATGCCTCTTCCTGGCGTTGGAGTACCACAGCCATGTTGTCCGGCTTTTGTACCGCCCCGGATCCTCTGATGACAGCCAATGATCCGGAACAAAGTCTCAAATTTGTAATCCACAGGTAAAGCAACTCGAGTCCTTTTAGTTCTCCTGACGCAGGTTTGCCGCTGAAGTTGTAATATTGGCGGCGGCGTCCTGCCGACTACGCCAAATGTGGTAGGGGGGCCAGGATTGGGGGGTGGTCCACTGCTTACCGTGACCAGATGACACAGATACCAGACGAAGGCAGATTTTGTTTGCAACAGGTCCGAGTTTATTGGCCGTCCTCCTGACGACCGTAACCATACACCGCAGCTCCTTTACAGCTCTCCGCATTCAGGCCCGGGTACCTTCACCTTCCTTCAGTCATAGTGATGTTCCTCGCCGATCTTTCGCTGGGGCTGCCCAAGGCCTATCTACCGCCAGCGTTTCACCAGTCCGAGGTCATTGTCAAATTGGTACCCCCGGGCCTCGTCTGTCCTGCGGTTCTTTGTGTCTGGGCCACCCCCCTGACTGTCTCTTCCTATCAGTCCCCTGGTCGAGCTCTCCACCGTTGTCAGTTCTCCGTACTGATTCTTCTCCTCCTGAGCTCCTCCCGGGACTAGACACGTCTAGAACCCTGTCCTGTCCTATTTATCCCCTTCCTGAGAATTTCCCTCCTGGGTTGCTATCTCCCCGCCCCCCCATGACTAAGTGGTTTCTAAAGCCCTAAGCTGCTGTCAAGTCCTGAACTTTCGCTCCCCCCTGCCATCTTGTGGTCAAACTTAGGTACTGCACTCCTTTTCCATCTTCCCCAGATGTTTTCCTTCTGTCATTGCCAATATCCGTCTACAGTGCACAAACCGAACCTTCTTCCTTCAGTGAAGTCCGTCCGTCAAGTCACCTTCCCTACACAAGTCCCAATTAGACCCATGCTATTCAGTGACCAAACAGAATACTGTACCAATGCGTTTGAATGCATATTAAACAAATGTTCATTTGACCTCATTAATTATAGAATATTTACAGAAAGCTATTATTTCCTCTTAAGGGCCTGTCACACTAAGCGATATCGCTAGCAATATCGCTATAACGTCACTGGTTTTTGTAACGTTATAGCGATATCGCTAGCCGTTTCTCATTGTCTGCTTCCTGCTGCGCTTCCTGCTGTGACGACGAGCGACGCGTGGACGCGGGCGGGAGGACGTCAGGATCGCCTCGTCTGACAAGTAAGTAGCGACCCCCGAACCCTGCGATGTCGCTGGTGAGATCTGCCTGTGTGGCAGCTCACTAGCGACCACTTAGCGATGTACCAGCGATCCTGATGGCGTCATATCGCTGGTCGGGATCACTGGTACATCGCTAAGTGTGACAGTACCTTAAAGAGCAAATCACAAGTATTGAGATTCAATTATCATCTGCTGTCTCTCCAGAGGAGTTTGACTCCTTAAAGAACAAAACTAAAACTGATATTGACCAATACTGACAAGATAAAGAGCGTAGAAGAGGATTACGAACAAGACAGAGTTTATAAATGGTAGGACAGATACGGGCCAAGAAGGACTTTGGGGTACTTCACGCTAAGCGAGATTGCTAGCGAGATCGCTGATGCGTCACCGATTTTGTGACGCAACAGCGACCTCACCAGCAATCTCGTTACATGTGACACTTAGCAGCGCCCCTGCTGCGATGTCGCTGATCGTGCTCGAATGTCCTGGGCCATTTTATGATCGTTGGTGCCCCACTGTCCAGCATGCATCGCTGTGTTTGACCCGACGGGCGACCTCGTTGGCGACGCAGAACTCAGGGACGCAGGCTGGAATCATTCAGAATAGCTGCTGTGTGACAACGAACCAGCGATCCTTACCAGGTCGCATCGTTGTCGGGATCGCTCGTGCATCGTTGAAGAGATCTTCCTGTTTGGCAGCTTATTAGCGACCATGTAACGATGCACCAGCGATCCCTACCAGGTCGTATCGTTGTCAGGATCGCTGGTGCGTCGCTATGTGAAACGGGACCCTAAGGCTACTTTCACACATCAGTTTTTTGCCGTCAGGCAGGATCCGGCTATTTTTAGAAAAAAAGGATCCGGCATAAATTTTGGAGAACTGTAGAAACGGATCCGTTTTTCTGCCTGATCCGTCTAGCAGGTTATATCTGTTTGGCTGGGGGCTGGCCAATTGGATCTGAGCATGCGCAGACTTAAAAAAAACGGATCTGGTGGCTGGATCCGTCTTTTTCTGGATCCGGCGCATACCGGCACCCATAGATTTTCATTGTGGCAAAAAGCCGGAAGCGTCGGATCCGGCGCTTCCGGCTCTTTCGCCGGAGACAAAAAACGTTACAGTAGCCGTTTTTTCCAGACGCCGGAATGAGACAAGTAGCCGGATCCGGCAAAAAACGGACGAACCGCAATGCCATCCGGCGCGATCCGGCGCTAATACAAGTCAATGGGGAAAAACTGGATCCGGCATTGCATTTCGGTTTTACTAAAAAAAGCTTTATCTCGTCTGACGGCGCAAAACGGATGTGTGAAAGAGGCCTTACACAAGATTTGCTCGATCTTCTTCCGACCTGTCCACTTCCTGTACAGAGACCACACAGCAAATTCTTGTTTTTTAGGCCAGAGGAAAAGATTGCCCAGATGAAAAGGACCAGATGAAGGTGTCAGCATAAGCAGAACTACAGACTCTGTTCAGGTAAATAAAGATAAAGGTTGCACCATGATTTAAAAAAAATGATTATTCCAGAACAATGAAATTATAATACTGCCTTAGAATTCTATGGCAGTAATGTAGTTCAATGTTCTAGAATAATCATTCTGGGTAAACCATGGTGCAACCTTTACTGCTCCCACGATTTTTAAACGTAGGAGAATTATCTGTATTGCAAAACGGCCTTTCCTTTCATCCGTTGTACAAAAGTAAATATTTTCCTCTCGATATGGAACTTCAGCGGTTTTATTGCACTTTAAGATTACAAGTACACTTTTCATAGGGGAAGGCCCCTTCCCCTTGTCTTTCACTCACACCTGCTGTTGGCGTAAAAGCACAGATTATGACCGCTAGCCTGGTATTGCGCCCGAAAAGTACCTACGGACCCACTCAAGGAGGACATGCTCTTGAAACATTTATAGGTTTCATTGATAAAGCATTCCAAATCCTACGTTCTGACATAGACATGGTTCACCTTTACCACCAATTTAATCTTTCCACTTTGTACCATCAAGCCCTTAGATCACTAAGAGATGATACCAATTTGATTATAAAGCCAGTGGGTAAGGGCGGTGCTATTGTCATGATATCTCCAACAAAGTGTTAATCCGCACAGCCGGGAAGCTCATTCATTGCACAAATAGCTGTGTAAGCTGGTACTGCAAATATGCGTACTATGGGAAGTGCTCCATAAACCGGGGTGCCACTCCAAAGCAATTAGTCACAGCGGCTACACCAAAAAAGAAAGCGGATGGCACTCACCGGTTATAATCTTCTTTATTCCAATACTTTAAAACATCAGCATAGGGAGGATGGGAGCGGGAGTGGAAATGACGACAGCCGTTTCGCGCTGCAGTAGCGCTTCTACTGGTCTCACCTTTTTCTTTTTGTTTTAGCCAAACCCCACCCCCGGTGTTTAAACACATGTGCAGCAGCTACCCATGACAATTAAAATGCTTTTGAAAAACAAATGCAAACAACACACAAATGCAATAAAAGCGGCTTATTACAAAAAAATAGATGTGTGGAATCTTTCATTTAAACCAGCGGATTCCTGCGCTCGAGTGCGCATAATCCATATGGCCTCTCTTTTTAACAGAAGCTTATGTAAATCTCCTCCTTGTGCTGGAAGAGACACCCTTTCCAGGCCAGCAAAAGAAAGCATCTCTGGATTTCCTCCATGGAATTCCCTAACATGTTTAATTAAACGTGGAGACCAGTAGAAGCGCTACTGCAGCGCAAAGCGGCCCTGATGAAGTGGCTGGTTTTACCACGAAATGCGTAGGCTTATTAAAGAAGTTTTTTATTATATGGACTGCCGAAGGTGCGTTTTTTTCTGGTCAGCGCGGTTTATTCAGCCTGACTCTTTTTTTCCACTTTGGATTTTTTTCCACTTTGGATTTGTTGTAAAAATGAGAAATTGCTGGTCAACTTTTAACCCTTATAACTTCCTAACAAAAAAAAATTTTGGTTCCAAAATTGTGCTGATGTAAAGTAGGCTTGTGGGAAATGTTACTTATTAAGTATTTTGTGCGACATATCTCTGTGATTTAAGGGCATGAAAATTCAAATTTGGAAAATTGGAAAATTTTTGCCAAATTTCCGTTTTTTTCACAAATAAATGCAAGTCATATCAAAGAAATTTTACCACTATCATGAGGTACAACGTCACGAGAAAACAATGTTAGAATCTCCTGGATCCATGGAAGCATTCAAGAGTAATTACCTCATAAAGGGACAGTGTCAGAAATGTAAAAATTGGCCTGGTCATTAACATGCAAATCACCCTTGGGGGTAAAGGGGTTAACAAGGGGTGACCCCCCAAAAATATGACATGGGGTCCCCCTGTAATTAATAACCAGCAAAGACTAGGCAGACATATAATGTATGTAATGAGAGTCACATAATAGCAAGATTTATTAAAAAAAACTGTTATGGTACTGGACAACCTCTTTAACTCCTTTCAGACATCGGGCATAATAATACGCTGATGTTGGACACTCTACCTTTGATGTGGCCTCTGACCAAAATCTGTTCCGGGACATGTCAGCTGTTAACCCGTTAAATGCTGCTGTCAAACTGTGACAGCGGCATTTAACACACACTTTTGGCAAGCGCGCCAGAAATCCCGACATGACAACCAAAGGTCTCCAGCAGACCTCTATGATTGTCACTTCCGGATTGCTATAAGCTCCGCCATTGGTTGGCATGCATAGCAATTCAGCAATTCTGCTACATACAGGCCATCTGATCATCGCCTGTATGCAGCAGAGCCGATCGGGTTATGGCAGCTTCTAGTCTCACATGGAGACCATTCAAGCATGCCAAAAGTAAAAAAAAGTTCTTAAAAATATATCAAAAATAAAAAATATATAAAAGTTCAAATCACCTCCCTTTCGCTCCATTCAAAATAAAACAATAATAAAAAAAAAACCCATACATATACTTGGAAACGCCGAGTTCAGAATCACCAGATCTATCAATATAGAAAAAGAATTAACCCGATCGCTAAACTGCGTAATGAGAACAAACGTCAAAAGACCAGAATTATGTTTTTTTGGTCACTGCAACATTACATTAAAATGCAATAACGGGCGATCAAAAGATCGTATCTGCACCAAAATGATATCATTAAAAATGTCAGCTTGGAGCGCAAAAAATAAGTTCTCATCCATAAAGAGATCACGAAAAATAGCGACGCTATGGGTTTCGGAAAATGGTGCAATTTCTTTTTAACAGAATTTTTTTTCACCACTTACATAAAAAAGAACCTAGACATTTTTGGTGTCTACGAACTCATAATGACGTGGAGAATCAAATTGGCAGGTCAGTTTTAGCATTTAGTGAACATAGAAAAAAAGCAAAACAAAAAACAAGTGCACTTTTTTTTGCAATTTCACCCGTTTTCCAGTACACGATATGTTAAAACCAATGGTGTAGTTCAAAAGTACAACTTGTCCTGGAAAAACAAGCCCTCAAATGGCAATTTTGACCAAAAGTTAAATGGCTCTGGGAAGAAGGGGAGCAAAAAAACGAAAATGCAAAAACGAAAATATCTCCTTTTTGATAGAAGGCAAATGAAGAGTGGTTCAAAATTCCAGTTGAGAGGTGTAAGAAGCTTATTGATGGCTTTAGGAAGCGATTGATTGCAGTTATTTAATTTAACCCCCTAGTGACCGAGCCAATTTTGACCTTCGTGACCAGGTCAATTTTTACAATTGTGACCACTATCACTTTATGAAGTTATAGCTCTGGAACGCTTAAATGGATTCCACTGATTCTGAGATTGCTGTTTCGTGACATATTGTACATCATGTTATTTGTAAAATTTCTTCGTTATGACTTGCGTTTATTTATGAAAAAAACAGAAATTTGGCAAAAATGTAGAAAAGTTGGCAGTTTTCAAATTTTTAATTTTTGTGCCCTTAAATCAGAGAGTCGTGTCACACAAATTAGTTAATAAATAACATCTCCCACATGCCAACTTTACATAAGCACAATTTTGGAAACATAATTTTTTTTGTTAGGATGTTATAAGAGTTAAACATTGACCAGCAATTTTTTATTTTTACAACAAAATTGACAAAACCATTTTTTTATGGACAACCTCACATTTGAAGTGACTTTGGGGTGTTAATATGTCATAAAATACCCAAAAGTGACACTATTCTAAAAACTGTACCCATCAAGGTGCGCAAATCCGCATTCAAGTTTATTTTCCCTTCAGGTGCTTTACGAGAACTAAGCAATGTTGGAATGAAAAAAATTGACATTTAACTTATTTCACAAAAAAAATTACTTTAGACCCAAACTTTTTTATTTTTACAAGGGTATCAGGAGAAAATTGACCACAAAATTTGTTGTGGAATTTCTCCTGATTACGCTGATACCCCGTATGTGGAGGAAAGCCACTGTTTGGGCGCATGGCAGGTCTCAGAAGGGAGGGAGCACCATTTGACTTTTTGAAGGCAAAATTGGCTCGAATCAATGGCAAACATCATGTCGCTTGGAGACCCCTTGATGTATATCAACAGTGGAAACCACCCAATTCTAACAACAACCCTAATACAGCCCTAACCCAAACCCTAACCCAAACACAACCATAAACCCCAACACCACAACCATAACCCCAACACAACCGTAACCCCAACACAACTCTAACCCCAACACAATCCTAACTCTAGCCCCAACCCTAACCCTAACTGCAAAGAATGCAAAAAAATACAATATTTTTATTATATTATTTCTTCCTAACTAAACGGGTGACAAAGCGGGGTTTGATTTACAATTTTTTTTATTTTAATCATTGTGATAGGGTCTATCACAGTTATCAAAATGAACCAAGAGGAAAAATTTCCTATTGTTGCCGGGTACCAGCCGGCAGATCTCGGTGGGCACGCTGTATTGCATTAAAAAGCGGCACTGATGAATAAGGCCCCTTAACTGCTGCCATTAAAAGACAAATCGGGGGTCGTTAAGGGGTTAAAGGATGTACAACTAAATATTAAGTTGAGGGTGCCAACAATTTTGTCTGGCCCATTTTGAGGGTTTTGTGTGAAATTATGTCTAGTTTGAATTTTTTTTGTGTTGTTCCAAAACACACAAAGGAAATAAAAGTGTATAACAAAATGTGGGTAAATGCAATCATTTTCTGGGAGAAATATTTAATTTTCTGGAACAATTTCAAGGGCGCTAACACTTTTGGCCATAACTGTTTATGCAGGATGCATGCAGTCTATTATCAATTAATTCAACATCACTGCTGTAAGGCTGGATTTTTACATATATATATATACATATACAATCCAGTTTTATTGTGTCTCAGTTTATGACAATTGATGTAAAAATGACATCAGGAGCCATCAAGACTCTATCACTAGCTTCTACTGCAAAACTGGTGAGCTGGATTGAAAAACAGTTGCAACCTTTTCTCATCTGGCTCCTTAATTTTGCCACAAAACATCTGATAAGTGGAAGTGAGAAGTAATCTACAGTGTGAAAAGGATCTCCTATATTTCCTTTTTATAACAAACAGGTGCTTCTCACAAAATTAGAATATCATCAAAAAGTTAATTTATTTCAGTTCTTCAATATCAACAGTCATTACAAACAGAGTGATCTATTTCAAGTATTTATTTCTGTTAATGATGATGATTATGGCTTACAGCCAAAGAAAACCCAAAAGTCATTATCTCAGTAAATTAGAATACTTTATAGCACCAGCTTGAAAAATTATTTTAAAATCCGAAATGTTGGCCTACTGAAATGTATGTTCAGTAAATGCACTTAGTACTAAGTCGGGGCTCCTTTGGCATCAATTACTGTATCAATGTGGCGTGGCATGGAAGCAATCAGCCTGTGGCACTGCTGAGGTGTTATTGAAGCCCAGGTTGCTTTGATAGCAGCCTTCAGCTTATCTGGCCAATCAAGCACAGTGATACTGTTGTTTTTAAACCAGGTATTGGTACTTTTGGCAGTGTGGACAGGTGCCAAGTCCAGCTGGAGAATGAAATTTTCATCTCCTAAAAGCTTGTCGGTAAGGGGAAGCATGAAATGCTCTAATATTTCCTGGTAGACGGCAGCGGTGACTTTGGTCTTGATAAAACACTGTTGACCTATGCCAGCAGATGACATGGCTGTCCAAACCATCACTGATTGTGGAAATTTCACACTAGACCTCAAGCAGCTTGGATTGTGTGCCTCTTCACTATTCCTCCTGACTCTGGAGCACCTTTTTCTACCACACCTTTTCCTTCCACTCAACTTTCCATTAATATGCTTGAACACAGTACTTTGTGAACAGCTAGCTTCTTTAGAAATGACTTTTTGTGGATTACCCTCCTTGTGGAGTGTGTCAATGAATGGCTTCTGGACATCTGCCAAGTCAGTAGTCTACCCCATGATTGTGGAGCCTACTGAAACAGACTAATGGACCTTTTTAAACACTTAGGAATCCTTTGCAGGTGTTTTTTGTTAATTATCCTAATTTAATGACTATAAGCCATAATCATCAACATTAACATAAACACTTGGAATTGATCACTCTGTATTGAATACATGAGTTTCACTTTTTGTATTGAAGAACTGAAATAGAATAACTTTTTGACGATATTCTAATTTTGTGAGAAGTACCTGTGTATTTGGCAGTCACTTGAGCAGCAAAATGTTTAATAGATCTAAGAGTATGTGCACATGTTAAGTTTTCACTGTATTCATTTCTGCATCAAAAGTGTGTCCCTTGGTAAGAAAAATGCTGCATAAAAGGGGTGTTTTTTCTGCATTTTTTATACGAGGTTTCCCATTTATCAGATTGGATGAAAAATACTGCAAAATTGCTGAAAGAATTGACATGCTGTAGACTTGAAACTGCTTCAAATATGCAAGGAAAAAATAAGCAACATGTACATGAGATTTCTGAAATCTCATTCACTTGCTGGGATACAAAAATGAGCGGGAATACACGTCAAAAATGCGACATGTGCACATACCTTAACCATGACCTAAAATTCACAAAACGTATTACAAAGGCCAGAAGTATATTGTAAAAAATAGAAAAAGTGTCAAATCAGCTCACCACTTTTCAGGTTTCGTCTGAAGGATCCGAATGTGGTGGATAATCGGACGTATTGGGGCACAGAATTCCAGAGGATAGGGGATATTCGGGAGAAGTCTTGTAGGTGATTGGATGAGGAACGAATAAATGGGGAGAAGAGAAGGAGGTCTTGGGAAGACTGGAGATTACATGAGGGAAGATATTGGAAGATTAGTTTGGAGATGTATGGAGGAGACAGGTTATGGATGGCTCTGTAGGTCAGTGTTAATAGTTTGAACTAGATATGCTGGAGAATTGGGAGTCAATGAAGGGATTTGCAATGTGGAGAAGCGGAGGAATGGCAAGGAGAGAGATAAATTAGTTGGGCAACAGAGTAAAGGACTGACTGGAGAAGTGCGAGAGTGTTAGCAGGTAGACCACAGAGGAGCATATTGCAGCAATCAATGTGGGAGATGATGAGGGCATGCACAAGCATTTTATTAGCTTGAGGATTGAAGAAATGACAGATTCTGGAAATATCTTTGAGCTGGAGGCAATAGGAGGGGGTGAGAGCTTGGATGTGCAGTTTGAAAGGCCGGGCAGAGTCAAGAGTTACTCCGAGGCAGAGAATTTCTGGTACAGGTGAAAAAGTATGATGTAATTTATTGTGATAGATCAGGTAGGGAAGATACACAAGATGGAGGAAAGATGAGGAGTTCAGATTTGTCCATGTTGAGCTTGAGGACAGCAGAGAGGTGACATCTGGGCCAGAGAGGTAGATCTGAGAGTCATCAGTGTATAGGTGGTACAGGAAGCCATGGAACTTTACGAGTTCTCCCAGGCAACTGGTATAGATGGAGAAGAGTAGGGGTCCTAGTACGCAGCCTTGAGAGACATCAACAGAGAGAGATCAGGTTGAGGAGGAATGTGGGAGTGGGAGACGCTAAATGTACAGTTGGAAAAGTATGAGGAGATCCAGGATAGGGTAAGTTCTTTGATGCCAAACAAAGAGAGGATTGTTAGTAGAAGGCTATGGTCAACTGTGTCAATGGCAGAGGACAAGTCTAAAAGGAGGAGTATAGAGCATTGTCTTTTAGCTTTGGCTGTAAGTAAGTCATTAGTAATTTTGGTCAGGGCAGTTCCAGTGGAATGGTGGCGGCGTAAGCCAGATTGTAGGTTGTCGAAGAGTGAGTTAGATGAGAGGTGGGAGGAAAGTTCAGTTTGAAAATGCTGCTCGAGGAGTTTAAAAGCGAATGCAAGCAGCAATATGGGGTGATAGCTGGACATAGCGGTCAGGTCGAGGAATGGCATCATTATGGCATGTTTCAAAGCAGAAGGGAAGGTATTGGAAGTTAGTGATAGGTTGAAGAGATGGGTTAAGTAGGGGATAAGTTTAGTGGTGAAGTTGGGGAGGAGGTGGGATGGGTTGGGGTCAAGTTCACTAGCGGTGAGATGTGATTTGGAGAGGACATGAGTGAGCTCTCCTTCAGTGATGTTGGAGAGGAAGGTTATGTGGGAAGGATGAGGGCCACCATCAGGGAATTACTAGCCTTACTTGTGTAAGGGGCCCGCTGAAGAGGAGGGGCCCGGACTGGTTGAGACATGGTGCTCCCCTTCTTTTGCTCACCGGGCAGTTTAAAATACACTTTATTTTTGATCAGGGGTGGAATTCTGTCGCTTATGCATAATCAGTTGCAGAACCGGCAAGAAAAAGTGCTCTGGTCCGGTTCTAATGTCGGCATCTGCGCTCCCATGGTCTTTCAGGGGATGGCACAATCTTCCTGCAGCAGGAGCTCTGTGCCGCCCCCTGAGCTGTAGCACTCTGCGCTGCAGTGCAGGCTGGGCAGGAGCAGTCCTGACACAGGCTATATCACTCACCCCAGCCTGCAAGTCAGCTGCGGAGCCAGGAGCCGGGCAGCCGATCTCTCCCCTCCAGCAGCGTCACAGCTATCAGGCTGTGGAGTGTGGAACAACATGGAGGGGCGGGGCTAAACGGAGTGGGTGGAGCCACATACAACCCTGCAGAAGGAAAGAAAGAAAAGAGCGGGAGATAGAAAAGATGGGAGATGACAGTGACAAGAGAGAGACAGAAGCAGGAGATGGCAAAGACAGAGGCAGAAGACAAGAAAGAAATGAGACACCAGAGAGACAGGTGAGGGGGATGACTATAAGACACTGGCCTGACTTACCCCTATTTCCTGCACTGTCCTCCCTCTTCTCTGGCTGCAGTATATTGGCAATGCATGCCAGTGCTGCTTGTCATGTATGACAAAATTGGATGCATTATTGTTTGTGTGTCACTTTTCTATTGGCTGCAGCCTATGATGTTATAGGCTGTCAGGAAAGGACTTAAGGCCTCTTTCACACTTCCGTTTTTGACCATCAGTCAAAATCCGCCAGGTTTTGAAAAAAACGGATCCGCCATTTTTTTTGGCAGATCCGTTTTTTCCCCATTGAGTTGCATTACTGGCAGATCTTGACGGATGGCCATCCGTTGGATCCGTTTTTTTGCGGATCCGCCAAACTTTTTGCGTCTGCCGGCATGCCTGGACGGACCATGTAATGTTTTTTTTGTTGTAGGATCCGTATTTTGCAGTGCGCATGCCCGGAGAAAGGAAGTCAGGGAGAAAATTAACCCTGAAATCCTTTCTGGTGGCCGAAAAAAAATTCTCTCTCTCTTTCTCTCTCTCTCTCTCTCTCTCTCTCTCCTTCCCGGCCAGCGGTTCCTTTAAAATTCTTCATTCTGCGGATCCGTCAAAAAACGGATCCTATGGCATCCGTTCACATCAGTTAGGAACGGATCCGCTTTTCCGCCTTTTTGGCGGATTTTAACTGAAACAAAAAACTGAAGTGTGAAAGAGGCCTAACCAGGGGTGTGATTCATCCAGTTTGGGGGAACAGATTGTTTAAATTACTGCTGGCTCCCTGATCCCGTTCTGTGTGCCGCCTATTTTTACTGAACGTGCGTCCTCAGTCCGGGCCCCTCTCATCACTAGTCCGGGCCCCTCTCCTCACCAGTCCGGGTCCCTCTCCTCACCAGTGCGGGCCCCTCTCCTCACGAGTGCGGGCCCCTCTCCTCACCAGTGCGGGCCCCACTCCTCACCAGTCCAGGCCCCTTTCCTCACCAGTCTGGGCCCCTCTCTTCACCAGTCCGGGCCCCTCTCCTCACCAGTCCGGGCCCTTCTCCTCACCATATTGGGCCCCTTTCCTCACCAGTCTGGGCTGCAATAGCGGGATTCAGCTATTCACTCAGTAACTGAATGTGTCCTCAGTCTGGGCTCCACTCGTCACCAGGCCCCAGGGGCAGAGTCAGCCGTTCGCTCAGGAACTGAACGTGCGTTCTCAGCCAGACATTCAGTTGAAATCTGTTTTCATGCAGAACCCCTTCCTGCTTGGCAATAGGAGCCACAAGCCAATTAAGCTATGTTCCCATGATCAGGAAATAGCAGCACTTTGGATTATGTGTATTGTCACTTCATCCATAGCGCTGTGTTCTAATCACGCAGGTATATCCACATGTTTTCACTGAACCGTGCGGATTTACTGGATCCAAATACATTTCTATTGTTGAAATTTCTAGTGTCTCCGCAAGAGAAATTGATATGCTGCGGCTCATAAACCTCCGCTGCATGTCAGTGTCTGCAGGTGATCCGCAGGTGCACATCCACACATAGTGGACATGGGATTTTAGAAATCCTATCCACTATGCTGTAACATCTGACCACTGCGGTCTTGATGCGGCATAAATATGCAGTATGAAAACCACAGCATTTTCTGATCTTGGGCACGTACCCGAAGAGGTCAGCAGCTCACATGGCCGGCGTATAGTATCACTGTCATGCGATAGTGCCTCAAATGGTTAAGGAAGAGGACACCGCTGGACCGCGGCCAGGTAGGGAGAAACTTTTTTTTCCACTGAAATCTGCAATATGGTGAGACATATGGGGGGCGGGTAGGGTGGGAGGACATATAGGGGGCAGGATGGAGACATATGGGGGCAGGATGGACATATGGGACAGGATGAGAGGACACATGAGGGGGAAGGATGGAGAGATATATGGGGCAGGATGGACATATGAGACAGGATGAGAGGACACATGAGGGGGCAGGATGGAGACATATATAGGGGGTAGGATGGATACATATGGGGCAGGATGGAGACATATGGCAGTACAGGATGAGAGGATATATATGGGGCAGGATTGAGACATATAGTGGTCAGGATGAGAGGACATATATGGGGGCAGGATGAAGACATATGCAGCCAAGATGAGTGGACATATGGGGGCAGGATGAAGACATGGGGTCAGGATGGAGACATATGGCGGGACAGCATGAGAGCATATATATGGGGGCAGGATTGAGACATATGGTAGTCAGGATGAGAGGACATATATGGGGCAGGATGGAGACATATGGGGCCATGATGAGATGACATATAAGGGGGCAGGATGCGGACGTATATCGACAGGATGGAGACACATGGGGGCAGAATGGATACATATATGGGGCCATGATGGGAGGACATATATGGAGGCATTATGGAGACACATGGGGCCAGGATGGGAAGACATATGGGGGCAGGATGAAGATATATGGGGAGGCAGGATTGGAGGACACATGGAGCCAGAATGGGAGGACAGACACATGGGGCCATAATGGGAGGACACATGGGGGACATTAATTACAGGAAGGTGGCAGGACTTAGGACATTCTTAATGTTGGGGCTGATTAAGGGATATAATTACTGCTGTGATATATTTTATTTTTGAGTATACTGTTTTCAATGGTAGGGGAGGTCCTGTTACTGTTCAGGACCTTCCCTCCCCTACTCACTCCCCAACACTCACTTTTTTTTCTTCATTTGGCATAGCGTAGAAGTTGGGGAATGTGCTCTACATAACTGTGTTATTTTCTGCAGAGACGAGTCTTGGCTGGAAGAAGTGATGGAGGTTTGTGCTGGATGAAGAAGCAAAGTGAAGATGAGTATCATCAACTAGAGATGTCACTGATGAGTAAGTGTGCTACCTGCACAAAGTACTTACACTACACATTGTATACAATATACAGAGCTCCTGTGTATAATGTCATTGGTGATCACTGTATTACCTGTACACTGACACTATATAAAAAGCTCCTGTGTATAATGTCACTGGTGATCACTGTATTACCTGTCACTGACACTATATACAGAGCTCATGTGCATAATGTCACTGGTGATCACTGTATTACCTGTACACTATATACTATATACTGAGCTCCTGTGTATAATGTCACTGGTGATCCCTGTATTACATGTACACTGGCACGATATACAGAGCTCCTGTGTATAATGTCACTGGTGATCACTGTATTTCCTGTACACTGACACTATATACAGAGCTCCTGTGTATTATGTCACTGGTGATCTCTGTATTACCTGTACACTGACACTATATACAGAGCTCCTGTGTATAATATCACTGGTGATCCCTGTATTACCTGTGCACTGACACTATATAAAATATACTGTGTATAATGCCATTAATGGTAATATTAGTGTTTTTTATTATTAATGATCAGTATTGTAGTAGTATTCAGTCACTATGTGGTGGTAATATGTGTTCTGGCTATGGTGCGGTGGTATTTGTTCCTTGTATATGGTATTATTCGGTCACTATGTGATATAATATGTGATCTGGTCATGGTGTGGTGGTATTTGTTCCTTGTATGTGGTATTATTCGGTCACTATGTGATATAATATGTGATCTGGTCATGGTGTGGTGGTATTTGTTCCTTGTATGTGATATTATTCGGTCACTATGTGATATCATATGTGATCTGGTTATGGTGTGGATGTATTTGTTCCTTGTATGTGGTATTATTTGATTACTATGTGATGGTAATATGATTTGGCCATGGTGTTAAAAAATGTATGTGACATATTACCTTAAAGAAAAATATAGCTAACAAGAGTATTGCATATTTCAAGAAATGTTTAATAGGTTAGAGTAGAGTAGGGCCCAGCCAGTCTACCTTGTCATGGAGGCTTAAAAAAAATCTTTTGGCCAAAACAAAAACTGCTGGCTATATGTGTGATCTGGTGTTCCATGGTAACTATTAACGTGTGATTGGTGAGGACGTGGTGCAGAGTGGAGTTTTTCCATGAGTGGGCAGTGGGACTGTGGATGGTTCGAGGGGTGGAGGCGGAGCTGGGGTGGAGACTGGGCGGAGTCTCAAAGGGGCCCGAAAATGTTACCAGTATGGGGCCCTGAAAATCCTGGTGGCGGCCCTGGGAAGGATATACAAAGGGGTTGTGGTGGTCGAACAATAAAGACTTGCTTTGATTGGTCTCTTTTTTTTCAAGAGTGTGGCAAAGTCCTTGGCAGAGATGAGAGAGGTCGGAGGGGGCAGTGGAGGGCAGAGGATGGAGATAACATTGTTAAATAACTGTTTTGGATTGTAAGATAAGGAAGATATGAGGGTTGTGAATTAGGCCTGTTAAGCAGAGGACAGGGCTGATTTGAATGCGAGTGTTGCTTGTTTGAATGAGGTGAAGTCGTGTTGCAAATCGGTTTTCTTCCAACGCCGCTTGGAAACCCTGGAAACTTGCAGTGGTTAAAACGTAGCTTTTAATCATTCTGGATTAAAATATGTGCACAAAGAACCATAATGCTTATGTGTTCAGGTATACAAATCCTGATTAAGGGTTTTTCTATCAGAACTACGTAAGAATTTATGTTTTTTTTTTTAATATTTGCACAGTCTCACAATTTTTTTTATCCTACATGATTAAAGGCACAGTTTTTACTACTTCCCTTTGGTGCTGGAGGACATCCCCCTTTGGAATATTGAGAGAAATATGTTATGTTGATTATTTGTTACAGATTTTTATCATTATTATGCATGTACTATATTACTTTAAAGAAATATTATTATTCCTCTTTGAACCATTGCATGAAGCAGCTCTTAAGCTATTGCTGATCAAGTCAAGTATACACTAGAGAAGCAAATTCATCCATGTGAACAGTGAACTAAAGATAAGTCATTAAAGATTTGCTATAC
Organism: Dendrobates tinctorius; assembly: GCF_039654945.1. Taxonomy (NCBI): domain Eukaryota; kingdom Metazoa; phylum Chordata; class Amphibia; order Anura; family Dendrobatidae; genus Dendrobates; species Dendrobates tinctorius. Next base: position 21,682,983 of record NW_027361719.1, read on the forward strand.
ATTACTTTTGAAAGCAGCCTCCTATAATAACAATCAGAGCTCTGATTTGTCTGCTGTGATGCAGTACAGTACATTGGACAATAGCAGCAGATGAATGCTTCTCATACAGCTCAACAATAGCAGGGATTACAGAAGGAATGAGGGCCTCTGTTTGCTCCCTTTTCTTCCGTATGTTCTCATTCATTATCTTCAGAATATAAACTCCTGGGTCTGTAGCTTTATCCAGCATATTGTCCTTGTGAGGCTGACGGTTTTGGCGGTACTGTTTGGCAGTCAAGAGATAAATTCAGAGTTTTCATTATTTTGAAATATTTCATTGCTGAGTTGGGGTTTTCACAAAAGATTAATGTGATACTGTTTTATTCATAAACCACAAGGCAGCATAATAGCATTTCTTTATTCTGTTTTGCTTTACTGCAGTAATAATAAGGATTTGATAAGCTATTCAGTGTATAGATCTACAATAGAATTCTATATAGTATACATATTTTCCAGTAGTCCAGTGATCTTTAGCTTTTTCTTTTTTTAAATTAAGGATAGTGAAGCTCGGCAATGTTCTACACTCAATCGAGCTTCGGAGTGCTCAGGTAAGCTCGTTACTCGATCAAGTATTGCAGGTGCACAAACGCAATTCTTGAATCCCCGACTGCATATTTTGAGGCTTTTAGACAGCCAATAAACATGCGGGTATTGCTCACCATGCAAAGTATTGCTGTAGCTATGTTGACTCCTGGCTATTATGCTGAATCACTAGTCTCAGGCTAGCCGTAAGACAGGCTCAAACAGGCTCTTCATGCATGTGCTGTGACAGTGACTCAGCCACGACACATGCAGCTGCGGCGGCGATCAGCTGTTCAGCCTGGGCAATCCAGAAAGCTGGGTTCCTGCTGTAGCTTATTCGGAAAGCGCTATAGCTTGCTGAATAAGCAGGGAACCGAAGATATTCTCTCAACTCTAGTCAGGAGGTCCGAGGTCAGAAAACAGAAAGGCTCATAGTACAGAGGGGTAAGACAAAGGTGCGGTCAGTAAACAGTCCCAAGTCAAATGCCAGAAGGGTATGTCAAACAACAAAAGGATAGCCAGAGGACAAGCCCGAGGTCAGATACCTGAAGTCAGAGAGTGTCAAAAGCAGAAGGGATAATCCACAAGAATTGTCACACAAGATTCAAGGTCATAAACAAGATCAGAAGTCAAACACAGAGCAAGCACACACACCTAGCTAAAAGCAAAGCTACAACTGACAACAGCAAGTCAGCAAAATACCTAGCACATCATGTGAGGATGGAAGGAACCTAGGGAAATGCCCGCAGACAAGACCAGATTGAGCAGCAGGGCTGTTAATCAAAATGCTTACAGCCCAGCATGCCCCAGGATCAGATTGCATGACTGTGCTGTCACTAACAAAACTGACAGTCCAGCATCCATAATCTCTCCTCAAGTCCGTATCCTTTCCAATGTATGATGTACCCAGAGGGAATTTAGGACCCTCCGGGAATCCACAACCCTTCGTACCTCATACTCTAAACTGTCATCGACAGCAGCCGGAGGAGGCGGGAAGGAGGGAGGTACAACTGAGGGAACAAATTCCTTCAAAAGGGATCTATTGAAGACTTTAGGGATGTGGATAGATGGAGGAAGCTTCAACTTAAATGCCACCGGATTGAGCACTTACAGGACCTCATAGGCACTGATGAATTTCAGACCTAGCTTTGTCGAGGGTACCTTATTTTTAATGTGTCTGGATGATAGCCAGACCCTATCGCTTAAATTAAAAACAGGAACCGCTGAACGTCTTCTATCAGCCTTCCATTTGACCAACTTGAGCAGCCCGATATTCTTTTTATCAAACCAAGAGAAAAAAGACCTCTAAAAATTAACTTTTATTGATATATATTAAAAATCAATTTTTACTTAAAAAATGGTGCAATATAAAAGTATACTGGCCAGCAGTATTTTGCTTTAATTGTTGTATTTTAAACGTTGTTACTTATGACTTGTGTATGAACTGTTAAACTGTAAAACACTGCAGAATATGTCGGCGCTATATAAAAATTATGATTGTTTATTATTATATATCAATGAAAGTTAATTCTTAGAGGTCTTTTTTTCTCTTGGTTCTAAATAATAATTTGAGACCCAACTATTCCTAAAAGGTTTTGTTCCAATATTCCTTTCAGCCTCCTTCCAAACATCCCCAAGCTTCTATATAGCAACCTCCACCTCCGGACCTGACTATTAATGGCGAACTCTGCGAGAGGTAGGAATGAGGACCAGTCCTTCTGCTGAGCAGCAACTAAACACATGAAAATTTGCTCCAAAGATTTATTTGTCCTCTCCATCTGACCATTGATTTCAGAGTGGAAAGCAGAGGAAAAAACATTCAATCCCCAGATATTTACAAAAAGCTTTCCAGTACTTGGAGACAAATTGCACTCCCCTATCAGACACAATGTTAAGAGGAATTCCATGCAACCTCACCGCATGACAAATAAACAACCTGGAGAGTGTTTCTGCATTAGATTCCTGACAACTGAGCAAAATGAGCTTGTTTACTGAAACGATCAACTATCACTCAGATAACAGTTTTTCCTTCAGACAGAGGCAAATCCGTGATGAAATCCATGGGACAGATGTGTCCATGGTCTTCCCGGAATTGGCAATGGAGCCAATTCTCTGGCCGGCTGATTATGACAAACTTTAGCTCGTGAGCAGACTTCACATGTGGATGCGAAATCTTTATTATCATTACTCATAGACAGCCACAAAAAGAGTCTGGAAATAGCTTTCTGCATAGATGTGTCCCCAGGATGACCACTCAAGATGGAATCATGAAAATCCTGTAACAGGCTTAATCTTAAATACACAGGTAAAAATAGCTTGGACACTGTAGTGGTGGACGGGGCCAACAAGTTTTATGGATCTCTACTTTCAACTCCGAAGATACTATAGAAACCACAATGCCCTTAGGAAGAATGGAGGTTCTGGAGGTGAAACTGAATCAAGACTGCGTGAAAGTGCATCAGCCTTCACATTCTTAGACCCTGGCCTGAATGTGATAGAGAACTTGTATCTAGAGAAAAATAAGGACAATCTGGCCTGTCTAGGAGATAATCGTTTAGCTGATTCATTGTAGGCTAAATTTTTATGGTTAATGACCACAGTGATTTGATGAACTCTCAAAAAAAATGCCTCCTTTCTTCAAATGCTAATTTAACAGCGAGTAACTCATGATTCCCGAAATCATAATTTCTTTCAGCAGACAAAATTTTTTTTTAGAAAAATGCACATCGCCGCAAATGAGTCAGAGTTTTGGGCCCCTGAGATAAAATGGCCCCTACTTATGAAGCATCCACCTCCACAATGAATGGTTTCTGAAGACTGGGTTGAATTAGAACAGGAGAAGACATAAAATACTTTTTCAGTTTTTCTAAAGCCCCAATAGCATCTGGTGACCAAACCTTGAGATCCACCCCTTATGTGTGAGATCAGTAACAGGTTTAACAATCTGAGAAACTCCCTTAATGAATTTCTTATAATATGTGGCGAACAGAAAATGTTGCAACGCTTTCAGGTCACTACGTTGGACCCAATCAATTTTAGCTTGCACCTTCTCAGGATCTATTTTAATACCACTAGCCAACAAAATGTAATCCCAGAAATTGAGCCTTCTGAGCAGAAAAAAAATAATTTTCTTAATTTCCGCAAGCAAAGAATTTTCGCTCAGTCTTTGTATTACAACCTGGACATGCTCCTCATGAGAGTGCAAATCAGGCAAGAAAATTAACCACTTAGTGATAGAGCCAATTTGGTACTTAATGACCAAGACATTTTTTACAATTCTGGCCACTTATTAATAAACAACATTTCCTACATGTCAACTTTACATTAGCACAATTTTGGAAATATAATTTTCTTTGTTAGGATGCTATAAGGGTTAAAATTTGACCAGCGATTTCTCATTTTTCCAATATAATTTACAAAACCATTTTTTTAGGGACCAACTCAAATTTGAAGTGTGTTTTGGGGGTCAATATGACAGAAAATATCCAAAAGTGACACCATTCTAAAAACTGCACCCCTCAAGGTGCAAAAACAAACATTCAAGAAGGTTATTAACCATTCAGGTGCTTCACGAGCACTAAAGCAATGTGGAAGGAAAAAATGAACATTTTACTTTTTTCTCAAAAAATGTATTTGGGAACCAAACGTTTTTTTATTTTCACAAGGGTATCAAGAGAAAATGGACCACAAAATTTGTTGTGCAATTTCTCCTGAGTATGTGGAGCAAAGCCACTGTTTGGGCGCATGGCAGGGCTCAGAAGGGAGGGAGCAACGTTTGATTTTTTGAACACAAAATTGGTTGGAATCAATGGCGGGCGCCATGTCGTGTTTGGAGACCACCTGATATACCTAAACAGTGTAAACACCCCAATTCTAGCTCCAACCCTAGCACAGCCCTAACTCCAATTCTAACCCCAACACACCGCTAACCCTAATCCCAACCCTAACCATAACCTTAACCTCAACCCTAACCCCAACACCGCAACCCTAACCCCAACCCTAGCCCCAACCATAACCCTAGCCCAACCCTAACACTAGCTCTAACCCTAGCCCCAACCCTAACCCTAGCCCCAACCCTAACCCTATCCCCAACCCTAACCCTATCCCCAACCCTTACCCTATCTCCAACCCTCACCCTAGCTCCAACACTAGCCCAACCCTAACCCTAGCTATAACCCCAACTAGAACACCAGCCAGAACCCTAACCCTAGCTCTAGCCCTAACCCTAATGGAAAAATGGAAAAAATACTTTTTTTTAAATTTTATTATTTTTACCTAAGTAAGGGGGTGATAAAGGGGATTTGCGTTACTATTTTATTTCGATCACTTTGATAGGGTTTATCACAGTGATCAAAATGAACCAATAGGAGAAATTTCCTATTGTTGCCGGGTGCTGTTCGGCAGATCTCTACACATGTGCCAACCATTTTCTTTTGGGAAGAAGTCACCGACAGCCGGGGGACAGGACCGGGGGATGCAGGAGGGTCCAGGGACACCAGAGGTACTGGGGGCTCAGGGGACCCCATTTCTCTCTCCTCTGATGTGCTAGATCATATCAGAGGAGAAAGAAATTAAATGGGAAATCAGACTTTTCTTTGCGGTCACCATTATTCTGTAAATAACGGTGATCGTAACACTGGGGCCTGTAAAAAATGACCCGAATCATGTTCTCCAGGGTTTCGGCTACTCCTGGTAGCCAAGACCCCAGAGATTTTCCGACGCTGGGGGCGCTATAACCATATTTCTCAGCGCCATTAAAATTCGTCGCTGAGGAATATGTACCCTTAACTGCCGGCATTAAAAAGGTGTATTGGTGGTTGTTAAGGGGTTAAAATATCTTCAAGGTAAATAACAACAAATCTCCCAATGCAATCTGAAAATACATCATTCATAACATTTTGAAACACTGCTGGTGTATTGGTTACCCCAAAAGGCATGACAAGATTTTCAAATCGACACTCTGACGTTAAAAACGCCGTTTTACACTCATCCCCTTCTGGATGCTTATTAAATTGTAAGCCCCTCTAAGATCAAGTTTAGAATACCATTTAGCCCCAATAAGCTGATAATAAAGGTCAGAGATGAGTGCAAGTGGGCATGTATTCTTAACTGTGATCTTGTTCGGTTCTCGGAAATTGAGGCAAGGACGAAGACCCCCATCTTACTCTTTTTTACAATGAAGAATCCAGCAGCCACAGGGGAGGAGAAAGGTCAGATATGACCCTTCCGTAAACTTTCATTCACATATCTTTTTATGGCGGTATGTTCAATCCCAGCCAAATTATACAGGCAAGCTTCAGGTAATTTTACACCAGGCACAAGATCAATTGCACAGTTATAAGGATGATAGGGAGATAATATCTCTGCCTCTTTTTCCAAGAACACATCTCTCAAGTCTTTAAGGTAACAGAATAGACTCTCCAGACTTACAGGGCATACTTACACATAGCTTAGACATTTTTTAGGACATTTGGTACCCCACTTTACAATTTCCTTCTGATACCAGTCAATAACAAGATTGTAAATGATCAACTATGGAAGCCCCAGTACTACCCCAGCAGGTAACTTATCCCAGACAAAACAGGAAATGGATTCTGAGTGCTCCTATTTGAAGCATGATTTCCACCGTTTCAAATTTGACACAGTTCTAAAGTAGCGTTTTTTTGGCAATCTCAAAAATTTGAATGGGATTTGTCAGACTAACTGTCCCTAATCCTAATTTCCGAACCAGTTCAGAATCAATAAAGTTAGCTGCAGACCCTCAGTAAATGAAAGTCAATGCTGGCACTGCTTGGTTCTTGAAAGACAAAACCGTTTTGAGCATTACCTTATCTGATGAGAAATCGGGTACCTGGAAGTCAGAGTGACCTCCTCAACTGTCACCTAGAATTAGATGTTTTTCCTACGGCTTACTTGCTTGAGGGTGAGCTCATCAGTCCTGTAAAGAATGTCCTGAAAGACCACAGCAGAAACAGAGTCCAAGATCCTGCCTTTGTTTTTTGTCTCAAAGGCACGAAAACTGGCAACTCCAACTTCTATTGGCCCCACCACAATTAAACAGGTCTGCTCCAGGGAATAATACAAGGCATCTTGCTGCCCACCATGCATCTCACGAATTCTGTGATCCAACCACATGGGTTATGGCTTCTGCCAAAGAACAAGGGAAATCATGCAAAACCAAAGCGTCCTTCAGGGATTGAGACAGACATCTATGAAATTGGCATCTAAGCTCTGCATCTTTTCAATGAACCGCAGTGGACCACTGTAGGAATTCAGAACAGTAGTCCTCAGCGGTGTGGCTCCCCTGTGTCAGGTTCAAGATCCTAGCCTCAGCGACCTGGGTTCTGTCGGGTTCGTCATAGATAACCCCTAAAGCCCCCATCACACATAGCGACGCACCAGCGATCCCGACAACGATATCACCTTGTCAGGATAGCTGGTGTGTTGCTACATGATCGCTGGTGAGCTGCCAAACAGTCAAATCTCACCAGTGATCAGTACCAGTGAGGACATGGGTAACAAGCACACACGTCGCTTACTTACCCGCTGTGTACCTTAGATACCAGCATGCTGGCACTGGGAGCTGGTATCCAAGGTAAACAGCGGGTTTCTAAGCGCCGCGCGGCACTTAGAAACCCGGTGTTTACCTTGGATACCATCTCCCAGCACCAGCACGCTGGTATCTAAGGTACACAGCGGGTAACTAAGTGACGCGCGTGCTTAGTTACCCGCGGTTTACCTTGGATACCAGCTCCAGCTCCCTGATCGATGGTCTCCCGCCTGCCACACGCAGCGATGCATGCTGGCCAGCGAGAGACCAGCGATCAAAAAAAAGTCCAGGGCTTTCAAGCACAATCAGCGATACCCGGCAGGGGGGTCGGTCGCTGATACATGTCACACACAGCGATATCGCTGGTGAGATTGCTGTAGCGTCACAAAACTTGTAACTCAGCAGCGATCTCGCTAGCGATCTTGCTGTGTGTGACGGGGGCTTAAGGTATTAAAAAAGGTGTCAACTGAAGACTGTTCTGGGACTTGTGGGGACAAGGAAAATGTCCAAGTCTGGGGGCCTTCTCCTAATAGAGACATAACTATTCCCACTGGAAAACTGGGGTCACAGGGTAAAGAATAGCCTACAACTTTCCCTAACACTCTAAACTGATTTCTCTACCACAAAAATATATCATGAAGTGCCACTACTGGTTTGTGGAAAACCAGCTGAACGTAATAGGGGACAGACATCACAGTCTCTGCTAGCAGTGAAGGGTCAGAGGAGGTTTTCATAAGACTAATTATCAGACCCTGCAATTGGAACTGTGATTATCCCAGACTCTGGCATTCCTTAGCCAGATCCTGCATAATCTGAGTCAAATTCATCATTTGGTCACAGAGCGTAGGAACAGGCTCCAAACTGGTGCATAAACAACAAAAAACGTATACTTTATATTTCAATATGATGCTGAATCGCTACTCATGGGTAAGCCTTGAGACAGGGCAGTCAAGAGGTCTGAAATCAGATACCAGGATGGATCCTAGTACAGAGGGGTAATTCAAAGGCATACAGCAAATTGATAGTCAGATGCTAAATCTGAGGTCAGTTACCTGAAGTCAGAGAGCATCAAAAGCAGAAGAAATAATCCACAATAATTGTCACACCAGATCCAAGGTCATAAACAACTGACAATCTGTTGCTCACAGTAAGCCAGCTAAATACCTAGCAAATCGTTTGAGGATGGGAGGTACATGGGGAAATGCCCACAGACTAGACCAGATTGAGAAGCAATACTGTCAATCAAAATGCTTACATCCCAGCATACCACAGGATCAGATTGGATAACTGTACTATCACTCACAAAACAAACAGGACACTCCAGATTCCATAGGGCAGCTGTCACTCACAGCATCCTTAGGGTACCGTTACACCTAGCGACTCACCAGCGATCCCGACCAGCGATATGACACGGTCAGGATCGCTGGTGAATCGCTTGGTGGTCGCTAGTGAGCTGCCACTCAGGCAGATCTCACCAGCGACATCGCAGGGGACGGGGATCGCTACTTACCTGTCAGACGCGGCGATCCTGCGTCCTTCCGCCCGGCTCCACGCGTCGCTCGTCGTCACAGCAGGAAGCGCCGCAGGAAGTGACCGACGAGGAATGGTCCAGCAGCTTCTCACGCGATCAGCGATAACCAGCGGGGGAGCCGGTCGGAGGTAAGTATCACATGCAGCGATATCGCTAGTAATATTGCTGTAACGTCATAAAATCGGTGACTTTACAGCAATATTGCTAGCGATATCGCAGTGTGTAACGGGGGCTTTAGACCACAGTTAGTTATGCTTCCTCTGGAAGCAGTTCAGGGAGAGTTGTTTTTGGAGGTAGAGCTTATGTTTTACCTAATAAATAAATAATTTTTTAAAATTACGTGGAATCCCCCGTATTTTTGAAAACCAGCCAAAATAAAGTAGACACTTGCGGGCTTATATTATTAGGCTGGGAAGGTCCCTGGCTATTGGGCCCTTTCCAGCTTAAAAATATAAGTCCGCAGCCAACACAGAATTGGCGCATCACATTAGATGCTCCAATTCTGGTGCTTTGCCCTGGTGCTGTGGCAATCGGGGTACAAATTTTTAGGGTTGATGTCAGCTGTGTAATGTCATCTGACATCAAGCCAAAGGGTTAGTAATGGAAGTTAGTCATGGAGTTATGGAAATCACAGGATCGATAGATATATTGACGATTAAAAAATTTAAAAAAAAATCATTTATTTACTATCTAGTATGAGCACCACAATCAGAAATAGATACACTTACACGCCTCGCCATGCTATTAATAAAGCTGTGTTAGAATATGTTTGGTACAACAACTCCATTCCCGTCTATGAGTGTTTAGTTGCTAGATTTGTATGATGTTTGTAAAGTTAGAACAAAAAAAAACTCCCAGAGGCTCACACAGGAAGATCATGTGACTGTATTTTCCGTTTGTTTCCTGTGTCTGTGTAGGAAAGAAGTAGCAGCCTGCTGTAGATGATGCACAGATAGACACAAATGATTTACTCATGATCTATTAAGCTAATCATATATTGTTCCTGATTGTTCCTGAATAAAGAAGCTCTGTTGTCACACGTTTGGATAGTATCCTGAATAATCCGCTGCCAACAGGTTATGGGCCCAGAGTGACAGAGAATCCCAGAGTAACAACAGCAACATAAGCCCAGAACAAAAGCAGCACAAAGCAACAGAGAATATGTCCACTAGCAGCAATCCTGTCAAGTTCTCAGTGACAAGCCACACTAACCAGAACTACCAGTCCTGGAAATTCAAGGTGAAGTTGCTGCTCATAAGAGATGATACGCGGAAATATACTCAGGAAATAGTGCCTCATCCATTACCAGATGATTGGCTAGAGAAGGATCAGCAAGCACAAAGCACGATCTCCCTCAGTGTAGATGATAATCAGATTGCGCATATATGCAAGTGTACAACTGCAAAGGAGATGTGGGATGATTTACAGAAAGTGCATGAAAGATCAAATCTCAGCAATAAGCTTTATCTCATGAGAAAGCTGTATCAGTCTAAGCTAAGTGATGGACAGAATATGTAGGACTATATAAAAAAACACCCTAGAGATTGTGGAGCATCTCAGGGGTATTGGAGAAGAAATTAAAGATTTTCATGTTGCTGCACTTCTATTAAATGGTCTTCCATAAAGTTATGACACACTTGTGAGTGCACTAGATGCATGGGCAGATGAGCTGACACTAGAGTATGTTAAAGGCAAGCTTGTGGATGAATTCAAGAGAAAACGCAGCATATAAGCAGCAGTAATGAGTGCAGAGCAGAAACAGCATTAAAGACACAGGATTTCACTAGATATAAAAGCAATCTAATACGTGAATGTTTTGTCTGTAAAAAGCCCAGCCACCTTAAAGCAGACTGCAGAATTTGGAAAGCAAGAATGAGTAAGCTTGAAAAGCAGAGCAGTCATCAAATGGTTAAAATAGCTGTAAAGGAAGATTCTGCATGTGCTGAAGCTGCATTTAATGCCAGTACAGGTCCATCTGCAAAGCCTATATGGCGTATAGATTCTGGTGCAAGCAGCCATATGACAAATAACAAGGATTTCTTCACTGACCTTAATGAAAGCAAGTCATAAAAGGTCATCTTAGCTAATGGTCACTATATGACTTCAGAAGGAGTAGGAGACAGCTACCTCCACTGTCCAGTTTCCTCAGCACAAATCAGAAAAATCCCAATAAAGGATGTTCTCTATGTTCCCAGCCTTGAAAGCAATCTTATGTCAGTAAAGAAGCTCAATATAATAAAACTAGGAAACAGAAAAGCGCAATAGGGTCTTATCTGGCGGACAATTGATTAGATATAGCAAGAGTATACTCACCCTTTCCAGGAAAAGTATAAGCATATAGACTCGCCGTCAGCCTGCTGCACGCCCGAAGGTCCACTGTGTGACCGCCAATACGAATCCTTATGGATATAATGTTATTCTTGGGCTTATTGTGCGCTGCTTGACCAGGATAAAGTCACCACAACATGAGACATTTTAACCCTTTAATTCCCAACGCGTTTCAAAGTGTGAACCACTTCTTCCTCAGGGGATGACATTATGTCATGCTCTCATTTTTACACCTTTTTTTTAGGGACCACATCACATTTGAAGTCACTTTGATGACTCTATATGATAGAAAATACCCAAAAGTGACACCCCTCAAGGTGCTCAAAACCACATTCAATATGTTTAATAACCCTTCGAGTGCTTCACAGAAATTTTTGAAATGTTTAAAAAAATGATCATTTAACTTATTTTCACAAAAAAATTACTTCAGATCTAATTTTTTTTTATTTTACCAAGGATAACAGGAGAAATTGAACCCCAAAAGTTGTTGTTCAATTTGTCCTGAGTACGCTGATACCCCATATGTGTGGGTAAACCACTGATTAGGCGCATGGAAAAGCTCAGAAGGGAAGGAGCACCGTTTTACTTTTTTAATGCAAAATTGGATGAAATTAAGATCGGACACAATGTCGCGTTTGGAGAGCTCCTGATGGGCCTAAACAATGGAAACCCCCCACAAGTGACACCATTTTGGAAATTAGACCCACAAGTAAGTTATGTGTGGTGAGCACTTTTAACACCAAGTTTATAATGTCGAGCCGTAAAAATTAAAAAATCATTTTTTCCACAAAAATGATATTTTCACCCCCAATTTTTTATTTAACCAATGGTAACAGGAGAAACTGGACCCCAAAATTTGTTGTGCAATTTGTCCTGAGTACGCTGATGCCTCATATGTTTGAGTAAACCACTGTTTGGGTGCATGGCAGAGCTTGGAAGGGAAGAAGCGTTTTACTTCTTCAATGCAAAATTGGCTGAAATTAAGATCGGACACAATGTCACGTTTGGAGAGCCCCTGATGAGCCTAAATAATGGAAACCCCCCCAAAATTGACACCATTTTGGAAACTAGACCCCCCAAGGAACTTATCTAGATGTTTGGTGAGCGCTTTGAACCCCCAAGTGCTTCACAGAAGTTTATAACATATAGCTGTAATAATAAAAAAAATCATATTTTTTCCACAAAAATGATCTTTTCGCCCCCAATTTTTTATTTTACCAAGGGTAACAGGAGAAATTGGACCCCAAAAGTTGTTGTGCAATTTGTTCTGAGTATGCTGATACCCAATATGTGGGGGGGGGACATTGTTTGGGCGCATGGCAGAGCTCGAAAGCGAAGGAGAGCCGTTTTACTTTTTCAATGCAAAATTGGCTGGAATTGAGATCGGATGTCATGTCGCATTTGGAAAGCCCCTGATGTGCCTAAACAGTGGAAACCCCCCACAAATGACACCATTTTCGAAACTAGACCCCCTAAGGAACTTATCTAGATTTGTGGTGAGCACTTTGAACCCCCAAGTGCTTCACAGAAGTTTATAACACCCGGGCGTGAAAATATAAAAATCATATTTTTCCCACAAACATGATTTTCAGTCCCCAATTTTTTTATTTTCCCAATGGAACAGGTGAAATTGGACCCCAAAAGTTGTTGTGCAATTTGTCCTGAGTAGGCTGATACCCCATATGTGGGAGGGTAAACCACTGGTTGGGCGCATGGCAGAGCTTGGAAGGGAAGGAGCACCGTTTGACTTTTTTAATGCAGAATTGGCTTGAATTGAGAACAGACGCCGTGTCGCGTTTGGAGAGCACCTGATGTGCCTGAACAGTAGAAACTCCCCAATTCTAACTACAACCTTAACCCCAACACACCCCTAACCCTAATCCCAACCCTAACCCAGCCCTAGCCCTAGCTTTAACTCTAGCCCTAACCCTAACCCTAGCCCTAACCATAGCCCTAACCCTAACCCTAACTCTAACCCTAATGGGAAAATGGAAATAAAAATTTCATTATTTTTACCTAACTAAGGGGGTGATAAAGGGGAGTTTAATTTACTATTTATAGCGGAATTTTATTTTGGCAGCTGTCACACGGTTTTCAATGCAAAATTGGCTGGAATTGAGATCGGACATCATGTCACATTTGGAAAGCCCCTGATGTGCCTAAACAGTGGAAACCCCCAACAAGTGACACCATTTTGGAAATCAGACCCCCTAAGGAACTTATCTAGATTTGTGGTGAGATATTTGAACCTCCAAGTGCTTCACAGAAGTTTATAACGTAGAGCTGTAATAATAAAAAATCATATTTTTTCCACAAAAATGATCTTTTCACCCCCAATTTTTTATTTTTCCAAGGATAATAGGAGAATTTAGAGTGCAAAAGTTATTGTGCAATGTGTCCTGAGTACGCTGATACCCTGTATGTGGGGGTAACCCACTGTTTGGGCGCATGGCAGAGCTCTGAAGGGAAGAAGCACCAGATTTTAGTGTTATGGTTTGCAGGTGCCATGGCCCACTGGGAGAGTCCATGAGGTGCCAGAACAGCAGAACCCCCCATACATGACCCCAGATTACGAACTACACCTCTCAATGAATTCATTTAGGCTTGCAGTGATCATATTGACATCATGGGTATGTCACAGAATTTTATACCATTGGGCAGCGAAGACAAAATAACTACATTTTTACCACCAAAATTTTTTTTTAGCCAAAGACTTTACATTTTCACACAAGAGGCGGGTAAAAATGGCACCAAAATTTGTCACACAATTTCTACTGAACGTAGCAATACCCCATATGTGGCTGTACAGTACTACTTAGCCATACATACGGACTCTGGAGAAATGGAGCACTATTTGCCTATTCAAGTGAATGGGTCTGTGAACATGTCAGTGTGTTTCCACGGACTGTGTGTCCATGGGCAAAGCACGCTGACATGTCTGTTTTTTAGTGTCAACACGGACCACAAAATGTCCCGCACACGTGCATACGCATAACACACATGGATGTCTTTCATGTGACATGCATCCGTGCCGGGAAGAAGCGTTGCAGTAAGTGCTGCAGTAAAAACAGCATGGGGACCCCTCTATTCTTGATAACCAACCTTGCTGAAGCTGAAAGCTAATAAAAAACAAATCTGAACTGAGAAAAGTAAGTTAATGTGTATGCACAATGTAAGTGCATATTAACACATGACCATTAACCAGAGAAAACAAACAAAAAACACAAATATCCTGAACTAAAGAGTAAAAAATATACTGCAAATAATGCTTAAAGGTAATAATAATAATAAGGGTATTTAGTAAACATAATTTTGATCAAAATAATGTACAAGCCATCCCGCCACGTCACGGCAACCCTTGTGGGACAGTCCCTACTCTAGTATTTAAAACCTTTTCACTTGTCAAGTGGCGTGAATGTGAATAAGGGTCGAGCGGCTGAACCACTAGTAACAGTGTAGGCCAGACGGGATGGCTTTCCCAGCTCAGAAAGAGGGCGGTCACACCCATATATGCACTGAATGCACAATGAAATGAATACAAAACAAATCTCAGGATATTTGTGCTTTTTGTTTTCTCTGGTTAATGGTCATGTGTTAATATGCACTTACATTGTGCATACACATTAACTTACTTTTCTCAGTTCAGATTTTTTTTTTATTCATTTTATTGTGCATTCAGTGCATATATGTTCAGCACCTTGCGCCGGGGAACAGCTCTTAACTGCAAAGCGTTTTTCCTGGCGCCCGTCCGTGTGATACTGATGCTTCACACGCATGCCACACATGTGCTGCAAGTATTACACACGGACACTAACATCTCCATTACCGGAAATATCAGGACGTGTGAAAAAGATCTTATAGCGGGTTTTTATGTTTGACAGCTGTCACACGCTAAAAGACACTTCTTATTGCAAAAAATAGTTTTTGCATCACCACATTTTGAGAGCTATAATTTTTCCAGATTTTGGCCCACAGAGTCATGTGAGGTATTTGTTTTTTGCGTGACAAGTTGACGTTTTTATTGGTACCATTTTCGGGCACATGACAATTTTTGATCACTTTCTATTCCAACTTTTGGGAGACAGAATGAACAAAAACCAGCATTTCATGAATTTCTTTTTATTGGGGGGTCATTTAGACCGTTCCGTGTGTGTTAAAATTGGTAAAGCAATTTAATTCTTAGGGTCAGTACGATTACAGCGATACCTCATTTATTTTTTTTATGCTTTGGCGCTTTTATACTATAAAAACTGTTTTATAGAAAAAATAATTATTTTTGAATCCCTTTATTCTGAGAGCTATAACTTTTTTATTTTTCTGGTGATGGAGCTAAATGGCAGCTTGCTTTAGCAGGACAAGATGACGTTTTCAGCTGTACCATGTTTATTTATATCCGTCTTTTTGATCGTGAGCAAAAAGAGGAATAACACGCGATCAACTAGGCGTTCACTAGTTAACCCCTTCAGTGAACACCATAAAAAAATAAAAGTAAGACAAAAAATCAATGCTTTATTTTTTTATGGTGTTCACTAAAGGGGTTAACTAGTGGGACAGTTTTATAGGTTGGGTCATTGCGGACGTGGTAATACCAAATATGTGTACTTTTATTGTTTAGATTTTTTTTATTCAAATATTTATTTAGTGATAGAATATATACTGATTTTTTATAGTTATTATTTTTATATAGCGCTAACATATTCCACAGCACTTTACAGTTTGGACACATTATCAATGCTGTCCCCGATGGGGCTCACAATCTAAATTCCATATCAGTATGTCTTTGGAATGTGGGAGGAAACCTGAGAACCCGGAGGAAACCCACACAAACACGGTGAGAACATATAAACTTCTTGCAGATGTTGTCCTTGGTGGGATTTGAACCCAGGACGCCAGCGCTGCAAGGCTGCAGTGCTAACCACTTAGCCACCATGCTGCCCGGTAATTTTTGATTTTTTATATAAAATTTTTTTTTTCCTTTTTTTCTAACTTTTTTACTTAGTCCCAATATGGGACAATCATTTTTTACGGGCTGATGGCTTCTATAGCATGCAGATGAAGCATCTGCATGCCATAGAAGCTGTCAGTGCTGCACTGACAGAGAGACTTGCTGATCATGCACTGCGCATGATCAGCAAGTTTGCTAGGTCTGGTGACCCGGATGTTGTCAGGATGACATCGGGTCACCATGGCAACGATCGGGACCCCACATCATGCGGCGGGGTCTCCGATTCAAAGGCAGAGCGGCTGCCAGCCCTCTGCCTGCTTCCGGAATGCTGCGATCTTGTTTGATCGCAATATTATTGGCGTTAAAGTGCTGGGAGCGATCTATGACTGCTCCTGGCACTTAGTGCCAGGTGTCAGCTGTCAGAATTAGCTGACACCTGGTAGTGATTGCCCGCGCACCCCCCTTGATCACGGGAGATCATGATGACATAATGACCAGGTCACATGGACGGATCATTACGTCTGATGTCAGAAAGGGGTTAAAGATAACAGCTGCATTATCTCAAAGAACGGTCACACTCTTGTGGAAGGACTAATACAAGATGAACTTTATCAGCTAATATGCAAAGTAAGAGTGTACAGTGCTAGACAAGATCTGCATAAGAACTCTATCCATGTATGACACAGAAGTCTTGGGCACAGAGACCAAGAAGCAGTAAGGAAGCTAGCTCAACTTGCAAATGGTATTGAAATCAACCAGTGTAGTCAAATAATGAAGTGCACTAGCTGTCTAAGGCTACTTTCAGACTTGCATTAGTAGGAGCAGCGCAGGGCCGCCGCTAAGCCCCGCCCCCGGCCGCACCTCTTCCGGTCAGCTCCTCCTATGGGCGCATGACATTGCATGCGACCGGCGTACCCTATATTTAGCATTGGGTACGCTGTGTCATGATTTGTAGTCTTGCCCTGTCCTGTATTTTGTATAATATGTCATTTAACTTTCCTCTGGTTCATTTGCTGTAAATTAACCATGTCTCCTTCCCCCAATACTTTGCAATGTCTTGTGATGTACCTGGACCATAATCTAATTTAGGCTTGTGTCAACAGCTAGTGGAACTGTGGCTATTGTTTTCCTAAGCAGAAGATAACCTACAATACACATCCTGTAGACTCAGTGGAGCCCTTACATTTCTAGAATCTTCTGATGGACCAAACCATTGAATAGTAGGTGTGACCCCTACCCCCCTTCAGATGGACTGATCCCAGGAGCCCTGACAATACATTCTTGCTTTAAGATCAGATGTGAGTTGGATGCTAAAAGAGAAGGACGAGGCTGTCTGAGGAAGCTTCGGCCTCTGTGTGATCGTGGTGGATTTCTGGGACTCTTAAAGGACTATGGTTTTGTGATCTGGCACAAGGATTGTCGGGAGGTGCCCCCGAATCAGTTTCCTGTGGACTTATTTTGGGACTCTGCAAATTACCTTCGTGTTGTTCCTGCTTTTTGGTCAATAAATCTATTGGATTATTCCCAGGCCTGTTGTCCCTCCTTGCTCTGGAGAATACTCCCGTCACAAACTGGTGGCAGCAGTGGGATCAGAGCAGAAGGAATGGAGGACAACGGCCCATCAACATCTGGAACCAGCACCGCAGAGTACAAGAACTGGACTGCGGTGAACCTACAAACAAAGGCCCGTGAACTGGGAGTCAGCTATAAGGGACTCTCCAAGGAGCAGCTGATTGAGGCTTTGGAAGCAGTTCACCTGCAAGATGATGCTGAGGAAGGATCCTCACAGCAAAGAGAGGAAAGGCGGCAGTTGGAGGTAAATACCCAAAAAAGTCAGTGGGTTGTGTGGTACGAGGAGGAGATGGCCTTGCTGGGAGAAGAGGCTACCATAGAAGATAAGAGGGAGGTCATGCGCACAGCCAAGGAGAGGCAGCGCAGGATGGAGGAGAGGGCAATGCTGGAGAGGGAGATCACTTTGGAGGCAGCGAGAAGCTCCAGACAGACTGTACCCACAGCATCCCCCATGAGGGAACTCCCCAGAGTGTCCCGCAAAGACTTCAAGCCGTTTAATGAGGCTTCCGGTGACATTGAGGGCTTCTTCCTGGACTTTGAGCATCAGTGTCGATTAATGGAAGTCCCGGAAAGGGAGCGCGTCCGACATCTTGTGGGGCTCTTAGAGGATGGAGCTGCCGCAGCCTATAGAGCTATGGACCCTCGGTTGAACTGTGAGTATGCGGAGATTAAACAGACTATTCTAGAACATTATGCTGTGACCCCAGACACTTACAGGACTCAGTTCCGTACTTTAGCCTGTGATGAGGAAGTGTCCTTCAAGATGTATGCTCACAAACTCAAACATATATGTCATCGCTGGCTGGAGGCAGAGGAGGCCATAACCTGGGAAACGTTCCTGCAGGTCATCCTAAAAGAGCAGTTTTATTTTAAGTGCCCCGCTGAGATCCGGGAATGGGTGCGTGAAAGGAGACCAGCAACAGTGGAGGAAGCTGCAGCTCTAGCTGATGAGGCTCTCACCATCAAGCCTCAGTGGAAAAAATTACTACTCAGGGAGAAAAACACTACCAGCCCCCCAACGCTGGCTGCCCCTGGTCCTTCTGCCTCCAATATTCACCATCCCACTAGACCATCAACTCATGGTGACCTTCGTGTGACTGTGCCTCGCATTACTCCTGCTCCACCTTTGGGACTACGACGTGGAGGAAGAATCCCAGAGCGCAGATGCAATGGATGTGGGCAGCCCGGGCATATGCAATTCCAATGTCCAGGTGTACGGAGGCAGAACACCTACAGACCGCCTTTGCCTGTTCATTATCTACAGACCCCCTCACCTGGAGAAGAGATGGATTCAGTGCCTGATGACTTGCCAAGTGACTCTGATATCCTGGCTTCCCTACCGGGAGTCTATGGGGTGCGAGCCCCAGCCACCTGTTCTTCTGATCTTCAGCACAAACATCTACAGGAGGTCGTGCTGGATGGTCAAAAGTTGTTGGCTTCCGTGACACTGGGGCTTTTCTCACCATAGCCGATCCCCGAGTAATTCAACCAGAAGCAATTCAAAAGGGACCAGGAATTGCCATTGAATTGGCTGGAGGTACCCAGAGATATATTCCAAGAGCGAGTGTGACCCTGGATTATGGCTTTGGGGCCAAACAATGCATGGTCGGTGTGATGAGCGGCCTCCCTGCAGACGTTCTTCTAGGAAATGATGTGGGGAATCTTCATTGCCACTTTGTCGGTGCGGTAACCCGAAGTCAAGCCAAGAGAGCAGCAAATGTGGACGTGTACAACCCATCCATGGAAATGAGGCCACCAGAACCGCCGTCACAGCCGGTGAGTGATTCTTCTTGTGGGGATAATATGAATGTTACCTGGGATAAAGTTCAGTTTAGACAAGAAGTGGAGACTGACCCCACCCTAGCTAGTTTTAGAGCTCGAGCTGAAATAGGGCAGCTAGGGGAGAATGGAGAAAGAATTATCAGAGAAAATGGACTTCTGTATCGGGTTACCAATGCCGACTCCCTAGATAAGCCCTGGACTTATAGCAAACAGCTGATTGTTCCTCAGAAATACAGAATTCCCCTATTACACCTTGCTCATGATATTCCTACTGCTGGCAATCAAGGCAAAACCCGCACCGAGAGGCGATTGACTCAATCTTTCTATTGGCCTGGGATTTCCCAAGCAGTGGCGCATTTCTGCCGAACTTGCGACATATGTCAGCGTAGAGGGCGACCCGGAGATCACCCAAAGGCACCCCTGCAACCGCTCCCTATAATAGAAGAACCCTTTCAAAGAGTAGCTGTTGATATCATTGGACCTCTGGCTAAACCAAGTAAATCTGGAAAGCAGTACATTCTCACTGTTGTGGACTATGCCACCCGATATCCAGAAGCGGTGGCCTTGTCAAGTATTTCTGCAGCCAAGGTGGCCGAGGCCCTGGTTACCATTTTCACCAGAGTAGGATTTCCCAGTGAGATCTTGTCGGACCAAGGCTCCCAGTTCATGTCAGAGCTGGTCCAGTGTCTGTGGCGCACCTGTGGAGTACGAGCGATCCGCACGACCCCGTATCATCCCCAAACAAATGGACTTTGTGAAAGATTTAATGGCGCTCTGAAGAATATGCTGAGGGCCTTCACTGACAGAGATTCAAACTGGGAGAAGTACCTACCCCATCTCTTGTTTGCCTATCGGGAAGTTCCCCAGGAGTCCACTGGGTTCTCCCCCTTTGAACTACTCTATGGAAGAAAGGTCCGAGGACCCTTAACCCTGCTCAAGGAATACTGGGAGGGGCAAGTTGAAGATACAAGGGCCCCTGTTGTCCCTTATGTCCTAAAGCTGCGAGAAACCCTGGCCCAACTTGCTAGTTTTGCCCAGAGTCATGTGCGGATGGCTCAAACCAGACAGAAGACATGGTATGACCGTAAAGCACGCTACCGGGAGTTTGTAGAAGGACAACAGGTCTTAATGATTGTTCCCCATCGGCAGAATAAACTGCAGACAACATGGGAGGGTCCCTTCCGGGTTCTCAGAAAACTGAATGACACCAATTACCTTCTTGCTTTAGATGATCAGGGGCTAAGACAAAAGACTGTCCATGTGAATATGATTAAGGAGTACCATGACCGGACCCTTCCAATGATAGCAAGCTGTCGGCTAGCTTCAGAGGACGGTCAAGAGGATGAGGACTCCCTACCTGATCTCGTGGAAGCAGCGAGAGCCCCATCCACTGTGGAACAGGTTCCTCTGGGAGATCACCTGGATTCCTTACAGAAAAACCAGATGCTGCGAGTGCTTCAACAGAGACGTGCTGCTTTCTCATCCCAACCTGGATGAACCACCCGAACCACCGTCACCCAACATCATGTGGACACTCAGGGCATCCGTCCCATACAACAGGCTCCTTACCGGGTACCTGAATCAGTTCGAAACACCATGCAGCACGAACTGGAGGAGATGCTACAGCTTGGGGTAATCCAGGCCTCCCATAGCCCTTGGGCCTCTCCTGTGGTGTTAGTACCCAAGAAGGATGGGAGTACTCGATTTTGTGTGGACTATCGACGACTAAACGACCATACCGTCAGTGATCCTTACCCAATGCCTCGTATTGACGAACTTCTAGACCGACTGGCTGGATCCCGATATGTCACTATCTTTGATCTCAGTAAGGGATACTGGCAAATCCCTCTGACGGAGGAGGGGAGAGAACGGTCCACTTTTATAACCCCCTTTGGTCTGTATGAATTCCTAAATATGCCCTTTGGAATGAAGAATGCCCCGGCCACCTTCCAGAGAATGGTGGACCAGATCCTCCGGGGATGTGGTGACTTTGCTTGTGCCTACTTGGATGATATCGCCATCTTCAGCCAGACGTGGGAGGAACATCTGAACCAAGTAGCCGTTATTCTTGACCTGCTTCTTGCAGCAGGCCTAACCATTCGACCAGATAAATGCCAATTGGGGATGGGTGAAGTCCAGTACCTAGGGCATAGAGTAGGAGGAGGGAAGCTCCGTCCCGAACCTGCCAAAATCCAGGCTATTAGAGACTGGCCTGTACCCCAAACTAAGAAACAAGTTATGGCTTTTTTGGGCACTGCCAGTTATTACCGAAAATTTGTTTCTCATTTCAGCACTGTGGCCAAGCCTCTTACCGACCTGACCAAGAAAACGATGCCCCGGCTGGTGATCTGGACTCCAGCCTGTGATGAGGCTTTTAACCAGCTGAAGGACGCTCTGGTCTGTGACCCTGATCTGGCTGCTCCAGACTACAAGAGGAGATTCATTGTGCAGACGGATGCCTCTGCTTATGGACTGGGAGCTGTCCTCAGCCAGGTGAATGCAGCTGGGGACGAGCACCCCATTGCCTACCTCAGCCGGAAACTGCTGGACCGAGAAGTGGCCTATGCAACTGTTGAAAAAGAATGTCTGGCTGTAGTGTGGGCCCTTAGGAAACTAAGGCCATATCTGTATGGACGAAAATTCACTGTCATTACTGATCACAATCCCCTCACCTGGCTGAACAGAGTCTCTGGGGACAATGGACGCTTACTACGATGGAGCCTGGCACTGCAGCCCTATAACTTTACCATACAGTATAGAAGAGGCAGCCAACACCAAAATGCAGATGGACTGTCCAGGCAAGAGGAGCCCTGAGTCCTGTCAGCCATGCCTGTGTGTACTTAACCAGTGACCTGTAGAGGTCCCTAGTACGTACACAAATTGGGAGGGGAAGGGATTGTCATGATTTGTAGTCTTGCCCTGTCCTGTATTTTGTATAATATGTCATTTAACTTTCCTCTGGTTCATTTGCTGTAAATTAACCATGTCTCCTTCCCCCAATACTTTGCAATGTCTTGTGATGTACCTGGACCATAATCTAATTTAGGCTTGTGTCAACAGCTAGTGGAACTGTGGCTATTGTTTTCCTAAGCAGAAGATAACCTACAATACACATCCTGTAGACTCAGTGGAGCCCTTACATTTCTAGAATCTTCTGATGGACCAAACCATTGAATAGTAGGTGTGACCCCTACCCCCCTTCAGATGGACTGATCCCAGGAGCCCTGACAATACATTCTTGCTTTAAGATCAGATGTGAGTTGGATGCTAAAAGAGAAGGACGAGGCTGTCTGAGGAAGCTTCGGCCTCTGTGTGATCGTGGTGGATTTCTGGGACTCTTAAAGGACTATGGTTTTGTGATCTGGCACAAGGATTGTCGGGAGGTGCCCCCGAATCAGTTTCCTGTGGACTTATTTTGGGACTCTGCAAATTACCTTCGTGTTGTTCCTGTTTTTTGGTCAATAAATCTGTTGGATTATTCCCAGGCCTGTTGTCCCTCCTTGCTCTGGAGAATACTCCCGTCACACGCTGGCCATGCACTGGTATGTTTTTGCCGGTGCATGCGCCCTATTTGCGCTGTGCCGAGGGCACAAAAATGCAACACGGTGCGTTTGGCGCACGTCGGCGCAGCGCAAAAAGGGCGCATGCGCTGGCAAAAACATACCAAAGCATGGCAAGCGTACCCAACGCTAAATATAGGGTACGCATGTAGCGTCATGCGCCCATAGGAGGAGCTGACCAGAGGCACGGCTGGGGGCGGAGCCTAGCAGCGGCCCTGCGCTGCGCCTCCTAACGCAAGTCTGAAAGTAGCCTTAAAGGTAAAATGTCCAGAAAATCCTTTCCTAAAATAAGCACCACTAGATCTGCACAGTCTCTGGATCTGATACATACAGATGTATATGGTCCAATGAGCTTTCAAGAAGAGATATTTTCTCACATTTATTGATGACTACTCCAGATATACAGTCGCATACCTGCTTCACAGTAAGGATGAAGTTCCACAGAAACTTGAAGAATATCTTGCTGTAGTGTTTAACAAATTTGGAAGAATGCCAAAAGCCCTGCATGCAGATAATGGAGCCAAATATGCAAGCGGTAAGGTGCAAACCATTTTGAAAAAGGATGGAATCATGTTCCAGACTACCATTTCATATAACCCAGAACAAAATGGCATTGCAGAGAGAAAGAACCATATTCTTTGAGAAAGTGGAAGGAGTATGTTGTTTGATGCGAATCTACTTACAACGTATTGGGGAGAAGCCATCATGACAGCTTGTTATCTTCAAAACAGACTGCCAGGTAAAGCCACAAATAAAACTCCATATGAGCTATGGAACTGCGAGAAGCCTAACCTGAAACACCTCAGGATATTTGGAAGCAAAACATTTGTGTATGTTCCCAAAGAAAAACGTTCCAAGTGGGAATCACATGCAAAGCAAGGAGTCCTGGTGGGCTATAGGGAAACTCGAGAGGGATACAGAATCCTGCACCCAGAGACCAACACTGCAAAAATCAGCAGAAATGTAGTGATTGATGAAAACTCTGTATCGCTCAAATTCCATGAAAATACAATAGATATTTAACCTAAGAAGCAAGAAAAAGAATCTCAATCATCAAACCCAGACACCGAAAAGGAAAACACTGAAGTATGGATAAGTTCTGAAGCCACAAAGGAAGACACAGAAGAACCAAGTCAACTTCCAGTCAGGAGATCAGAAACGCCAAACAAAGGTATCCCAACTAGTCGCCTTTCTTATGATGTCAAAACACTTGCTGAACCAGAGCCACAGTCATGGCAAGAGATGCAAAAACTGCCTGTTCACAAGAAACAGAAGTGGATAAATGCCGCTAATGAAGAGATGGAGTCCCTTCACCAACTCCAGACATGGGAGCTTACTGAGCTACCACAAGGAAAAAGAACTATCGGATGTAAGTGGGTCTTCAAAAACAAATATGACTCAGAAGGTAAAGTTCACCGGTTAAACAAGATTGGTCGCAAAAGGGTACTCGCAAAAGTATGGTGAAGATTATGATGCTACATTTTCTCCAGTTGCGAAGCAAACCACATTCAGAACTCTAATGTTCGTAGCTGCACTTTAAGAGATGACTGTGGGACATTTTGACATCAAAAAAGCCTTCCTACATGGTGACATTGAAGAAGAATTGTACATGAGCCAACCCGAGGGATATATTAAAAAGGGCGAAGAGCACCTTGTTTGGAAAATGCAAAAATCTCTCTATGGACTTAAGCAGTTGGCGAGAGCACGGAACTTGAAAATGAACAAAGTTTTAATGGATGAAGGATTTAAAAGATCTCAAGATGATCTATGTTTGTATTTGAAAAATGTAGCGAGGAGTGGATGTACTGTATGTTATGCTGTATGTAAAGGATGCAATCATGTCTCATCAAGATGAAAAAGAAATTGCAAAGCTAGGTGACATTCTCAACCAGCACTTTGAGACTAAGGACCTTGGAAATGTGACATATTATTTGGGAATCCAAATCCAGAGATAGGAGGAGGGGAGTTTTCGTCTCAATCAAAGCTCTAATGTTTCCGCAATCCTAAACCAGTTTGGAATGTCAGAAGCCAAAGGTACTGTACGTCAACACCAATGGATTCGTCCTACTTAAAGTTGGAAAGAGAAGAAGATCTGCTACCCAGCAATGAGAATTACAGACAAGCAGTGTGGGCACTTCTGTACATAGCAACCACAACTCGTCCGGATATCACAGCCACAGTTGGAATTCTTTGCTGACATGTAAGCAAGCCACACCAAAGAGACTGAAATGCAATTAAGAGAATTCTTCAATATGTTAAAGAAACTCAAAGGCTAAATCTTAAGATATCTGCATAAGGAGATCTCACGCTCAGAGGTTATGTGGATGCAGATTGTGCTGGAAATTCAAGTGATTGGAAAGCAGTAAGTGGTTACTTGTTCAAATTAGGAGAAAATTCAATTTCTTGGTCCAGCAGAAAACAAGTGTCAGTCGCATTATCTTCTATAGAAGCGGAATATATGTCTGCTGCTTTTGCAAGTCAAGAAGTAATTTGGTTGAAACAACTTTTTGAAGATTTCGGCAAGCCACTAGCTCAAACAACAGTTATCTATGAGGACACCCAAGGATGCATTAAACTTGCCAGCAGTGAGAAGATTAGTGCAAGGACTAAGCACATTGATGTAAAACATCACCAATTACGTGACTTAGTGGAACGTGGTGTACTCGAGTTTGTTTATTGCGAGTCTGACAAGATGATAGTCGATGGTATGACAAAGCCATTATCAAGAGCCAAGTTTGTGGACTTCAGAACCGCAATGGGACTAACAGGATACGTAGTTGTTGAGTGGGGTTGCTGGAATATGCTTGGTACAACAACTCCATTCCTGTCTATGAGTGTTTAGTTGCTAGATTTGTATGCTGTTTATAAAGTTAGAACAAAAAAAACTGCCAGAGGCTCACACAGGAAGATCATGTGACTGTATTTCCTATTTGTTTCCTGTGTCTGTGTATGAGAGAAGAAGCAGCCTGCTGTAGATGCTGCACAGATAGAGACACACAAATGATTTACTCCTGATCTATTAAGCTTAATATATATTGTTCCTGATTGTTCCTGAATAAAGAAGCTCTGTTGTCACATGATTGGCGAGTATCCTGAATAATCCGCTGCCAACAGGTTATTAATGGCTCTCTGAGGAATGTTCTGCAAGCTAAATGCACTTGGGCACATAAATCATGAAGATGGCAGCTCTTTTTGCAATTGATGGCCAATAACATCCCAGATGTGCAAGTCCAAAGATGCTACAGGCCATGATAGCACTTTTAAGTCATGCAGGCTGATCAGTAGCATTTATGATGTGTGGCTTGGTGTTGTCATGTTGCAAAACAGTTCCTGGAACACTCACATTTCCTCATAAAAGTCTATAATTGGCATTGCTCACATGGTATTAAGACAAATCTCCAGCTATCATTGCATTCATGACAAAAGCAGGACTCATCACGAAGAGGCCAGCTATCCATTCCAGCCTCCATTGGCATCTTGCTCTGTACTATAATAGCATTTAAGAGCAGTGGTGTGAGGTCAATGGAACATCTGTTTGGTAAAGTATAAAGGTAATGTATCATTTCACTTGAAGTACGGAAGGGATCATTATGCGCCATCCTTCGAATCTGACGAGATCATGTGGGCAAAAGGCCTTCACGAGGGACTCTCACACTGGTTGTACTCCCGAGAGAGACTATGGTGTGGGGTGACATAATGTATTATAGCTGGACCCTTCTAGTCTTTATTCCAGGTATACTAACAGCTTGATGTTACATTGATTTGGTGGTAGAACCAGCAGTACATCCATTTCTCCTGAGTATACCAGGAGACGTTTTTCAACTCGACCTCAGGCCACATGTTGCTCATGATACTGTGAGCAGCCTGCATGGTCTGAAGACGCCACCATAGTCGCTGGACTTGTTTTCCATCAAACACATCTAAACCGTATTCTTCATGTGCTTCACAGGAATTAATGAAACTGTAAGAAAAAATGAAATATATATATTTTACTAAAATGTTTCCTTAGCACCAAAGGTTTCATTTTCATTTGGCACCTAAAGTGACAAAAAACAGAAACCCATCACAAATAAGTCGTGAGCATTTTGAACCCAAAGATGATTTACAGAATTTTATAACTAAATATAATATTATGTTTTTCCACAAAATTGATGTATTAACCCAAAATTGCATATTCACATTAGGCCCACATATACAAAATATACATATGCTAAAACCTTGTTCACACTGTGTTCTAGAGGTTCAGTCTGAATCTGCCTAAATGAACTCTTTTTTTTTTTATCTGAACGTGTCCACCTTATCAGACAGGCACATACTGTATTTTTCGGACTATAAGATGCACTTTTTCTCCCCAAAATTTTTTGGGGAAATGGGGGTGCGTCTTATAGTCGGAATATACTTACAAATACTGTGGAGGCAGCTGGAGTCAGGTGATTCTGCGCCGGTCCCGGTCTGACAATACAGGGTGATGATCACACTCCCTTCCCAGGCTGGTGCAGCAGGTGTGGCAGGTTCGGAAGTGGTGTTCTGTGGTGCTGGGGGGCTCCGCCAGAATTTTGTGAAAGCTGCGATGCTGTGGCCTCTAGGAAAATGGCCGCCGGGAGCGGCACATGCTCAGATTGAGATCTCGACAACGAGATTTCATCCCGAGATCTCAATCTGCTGCGATGTGTTGGCCTTCAGAAAAATGGCTGCCGGGGGCAGCGCATGCTCAAATTGAGATCTTGGCAACGAGATATCGTCCCAAAATCTCGTCTCCCGAGATCTCGGGAGATATTGTTATCGGGATCTCAATCTGAGCATGTCCAGCATCCGGTGGTCATTTTCCCGGAGGCCACTGCATCGCAGAAATGGATATGCGGGGCCTCCAGGCCTTCACAAGATGCCGGCGGAGCCCTCGGCACCACAGAGCACCACCGCCGAACCTGCAACACCTGCCACACCAGCCTGGGATGGGGTTTCCTGTAGGCCACCGCACCTGCCGCACCAGCCTGGGATGTGAGTCATATCGCTGGACCACCGACCACCCCCTGTGACCCAGCTCCACCAGCGCTGCTGATCCCCCCCCCGAGTAAGCTGAATTCGGACTGAAACACAGATCCCCATTTGACACATTAATTTTTTCCCTATTATCCCTCTGGGGTGCGTCTTATAGTCTGAAGAATATGTTACATGTTATGTCTCTATGCCTTTTTGAAAATACAAACACTTTCAGCAAAGAGTTCATTTGAATGCAAGTCTATGACTCGTTGAAGATTCGTTAATTCCCGTTTTTAGTGGGATTCAGGTGGAAGCCCTGAGCACACAGTGTGAATAGGGCCTAATACATTATACGTGCATTTGCAGATTAGCAGGTATACACATATTAACACATGCGCTTATGCATTTATAAATACTCATGTACACATAACACATGCATATACAATGAAGGAAATAATTCCTTGCTGATTTTGTAAGTTTGCCCACTGACAAAGACCTGAACTGTCTATAATTTTAAGGGTATAATAAGTTTAACATTGAGTGATAGAATATCAAAAATAAAATCCAGAAAATCACATTGTAGAAATTATATACAGTAAATTTATTTGCAGTTTGCAGTGAGAAATAACTATTTGATCCCCTACCAACCACGAAGCGTTCTGGCTCCCACAGACCAGTTAGACGCTCCTAATCAACTTGTTGATTTTTATTCAATAGCAGGATAACCTCAGCCACATTAATTATAAACAGAGTACATATGCGATTATGCTGCAGCGCAGGTGCCACGGCAGGCACCTGCGCTGCAGAAGGTTTTTTCCCAATATGTACATATAATATTCATATTGTAAACTAGGGGGCAGGTCAGTGAGGGGTCAGAGACCTGTCAGCAGTCTGCATTATGAATAGCTAATCAGAGCACCACATGAAGACCCCCACAGGCCACCCCGGGGCACGAGCATATCATTAACTCAAAACTGAAAATAAAGATTAAACAACAATCAATAGACAGATTTCATCTACCAAGGTAACATTTTAATCAGTATAATTGTGTTGACCTGACAGTGTGTGTAGGTTATTGTGCACAATCCTGCTGACAGGTTCCCTTTAGCTAGGAGGTACAGAGCTTACAAACACTGACTTAGACCTCCCTCTAATTATAGCTGTAATAAGCGGGGAAAAAATCACTCCTAAATATTAGTTATTAAAGGGGGGAGACTCCTACTCCTCTATTGAGGTCTGATATTACTTATTAACATTATCTATTCCTTATATTATATACTAACTGAGACAGTTTTGGGTGCCACATTTTAAAAAAGACATCAACAAACTGGAGCAAGTTCAGAAAAGAGCGACCAGAATGGTGAACGGTCTGCAAACCTTGTCTTATGAGGAAAGGTTGCAGGATTTGGGAATGTTTAGCTTGCAAAAGAGAAGACTGAGAGGAGACTTAATAGCTGTCTACAAATATCTAAAGGGCTGTCACATTGTAGAATGATCATCTTTATTCTCATTTGCACGAGGAAAGACTAGAAGCAATGGGATGAAACTGAATGGAAGGAGACACAGATTAGATATTAGAAAAAACTTTTTGACAGTTAGAGTGATCAATGAGTGGAACAGACTGCCATGAGAAGTGGTGAGTTCTCCTTCAATGGAAGTCTTCAAACAGAGGCTGGACAGACATATGTCTAGGATGATTTAGCGAATCCTGCTTTGAGCAGGGGGTTGAACCAGATGGCCCAGGAGGTCCCTTCCAACTCTACGATTCTATGATTCTAAAACCATGTATCATGTGGTATTCATGCATAAGTTAATTTAACATTGAGAGATAGAATATCAAAAATAAAATCCAGAAAATCACATTGTATAAATTCTATAAGTTTATTTGCATTTTGCAGTGAGAAATAGTTATTTGATCCCCTACCAACCATTAAGAGTTCAGGATCCTACAGACCAGTTAGATACTCCTAATCATCTCATTACCTGCATTAAAGACAGCTGTCTTACATAGTCACCTTTATAAAAGACTCCAGTCCTTTATAAAAGACTCCTGTCCACAGACTCAATTAATCAATCAGACTCTAACCTCTCACAACATGGGCAAGACCAAAGAGCTTTCTAAGGATGTCAGGGACAAGAAGACCTGCACAAAGCTGGAATGGGTTACAAAACCATAAGTAAGACGCTGGGTGAGAAGGAGACAACTGTTGGTGCAATAGTAAGAGAATGGAAGAAATCCAAAATGACTGTCAATCGACATCGATCTGGGGCACCATGCAAAATCTCACCTCGTGGGCTATCCTTGAACATGTGGAAGGTGAGAGATCATCCTAAAACTACACAGGGGAAACTTGTTATTGAGCTCAAGGCAGCTGGGAACACAGTCACCAAGAAAATCAATTCTAACACATTACGCTGTAATGGTTTAAAATCCTCCAGTGCACGCAAGGTCCCCCTGCTCAAGAAGGCACTGGTGCAGGCCCATCTGAAGGTTGCCAATGAACACCTGGATGATTCTTTGAGTGATTGGGAGAAAGTGCTGTGGTCAGATGAGACATAAATTGAGCTCTTTGGCATTAACTCAACTCACCGTGTTTGGAGGAAGAGAAATGCTGCCTATGACCCACTGTCCCCACTGTCAAGCATGGAGGTGGAAACATTGTGTTTTGGGGGTGGTTCTCTGCTAAGGTCACAGGACTTCTTCACCGCATCAATGGGTGAATGGATTGAGCCATGTACCATAAAATCCTGAATGATAACCTCCTTCCCTTCGCCAGGACATTAAAAATGGGTTGTGGCTGGGTCTTCCAGAAAGACAATGACCTGAAACATACAGCTAAGGCAACAAAGGAGTGGCTCAAAAAAATCACATTAAGGTCATGGAGTGGCCTAGCCAGTCTCCAGACCTTAATCTCATAGAAATTCTACTTATGGTGGGAAATGATGCTCCAAATTGCCAAGCAACAGCCTTGACTTAGAGATGATCTGCAAAGAGGAGTGGTCCAAAATTCCTCCTGACATGTGCGCAAACCTCATCATCAACTACAAAAAAGTCTGACTCCTGCACATGCCAACAAGGGTTTTGCCACCAAGTATTACGTCTTGTTTGCCAGAGGGATCAAATACTTATTTTTCTCTGAAAAATGCAATTAAATTTCTATAATTTACACAATGTGATTTTCTGGATTTCATTTTTGATATTCTGTCTCTCAATGTTATAATTAACCTGCCCTTAAAATTATAGACTGTTCATGTCTTTGTCAGTGGGCAAACTCACAAAATCAGCAAGGGATCAAATACTTATTTCCTTCACTGTACATGCAATGATATTTTTGTGATGAAATATTTTCAGATGAAACTTTTTTTTGTCTATTAATTTATAGTAGTAACAGCCAAAACTTTTATTATATCCCTTGTAGATTGTGAGCCCTCATAGGCAGGGTCCTCTCTCCTCCTGTACCAGTTGATTACTGTACTTGTTTTTTGTTATGTATACCCCTACTCACATGTTATGCGCCATGGAAAAAATGGCGCTATAATAATAAATAATAATAATAACAATGTAAGCTTTGGCTTATTTGATTTTTTTTTTTACCAGACATGTTTGAGTTTTTTCAAGTGCCATTTTGCCTGGCACATATTTGTATTAACTTTTTATGGGTCTGATTTTTGACGTTTATTTTTATTATTACACATCACCTGATCTGCTTCATCCAATAAGCATTCTGATCTACAGAGCTTGGATTTGGAAAATCTACATAAAAATGACGATATGGTCAAAATTCTCTTGCCTAATAATTGTGCACTCAATGTAATAACATAAACACAATAGCAGTATTCACGGTGAACTGTAAACTGTTATTACGACTGCCATAATCTTTACAATCACAGACACTTCTAGTTTGTACTGGACAATCTGAAAAAGCTTCTATTTTTATAGATGTCTTGAAAATTTCGGACAGTTGGCATCTCTGCTCTGGCACTACATGCCCTTACTGATTACATACTCATTAGTACCCTGCTTCAGATGTCTTCATGCTCATATGCTGTTACCAATGGAAAGAGGATAATTCAATTAGGTATAGATTTTCTATTTTAATAAATAGTCTAATATTTCTATAATATGCAGCGAACATATGAAATGTCCACTGTTTAATGCCAGGCATTTGTCATGGAAAAAAAAATCATACCAAGAAGACTCATCACAGAACTTTTTCCAATTAACTTTTTAATGTCACCTTTAAGCTGTACAAATCCATTGAGAAACAAACTGGTTATTTTGAGGGGGAAAATAAAAATACCGAAACTAAAATAATGTGGATGTATAAGTGTGAACTCCCTCTTATAATTGAGGATGTGGTTGTGTTCAGATTTTCCAATCATATTTAAACTCTAATTATATTGTAGTCAGTACACAGCTGCCATCATTTACAGTGATTCTGATTTACTCCATATAAAGTTTAGCTGTTCTATTAGCATTTCATTCCTATTTTTTTTGTTGCATTTTACAGCCAAAACAATGTTTCGTAAGCCTCTTACAATGCAGCAAAGATATGGAGGAAGGTGCTGTGGTCAAATGAGACTAAATTGAACTTTTTGGCCAACAAGAAAATGCTATGTTTCCCACAGAACCAACACAGCTCATCACCCCAAGATCCCCATCCCCAGGGTGAAGCATGGTGGTGGCAGCATCATGTTGTGAGTATGTTTTTTGGCAGCAGCGACAGGGAAAATGATCCAAGTCAACAGGAAGATGGATGGTACAAAATACAAGAATATTCTTCAACAAAACCTGTTTTAGTCTGTCAGTGATTTGAGACTGAAATAGAGGTTCACCTTCCAAAAAGACAATGACCCAAAGAATACTGCTAAAGCAACGCTCCAGTGATTTAAGGGGAAATGTGTAAATGTTTTAGAGAGGCCTAGTCAAAGCCCAGACCTTAATCCAATTTAGAATCTGTAGTCAGACTTGAAGATTGCTGTTCACCAGAGGAAATTATCTAGCGTGCAATAACTGAAGCAGTTTTGCCTTGACTAACGGTCAAAAATCCCAGTGGCACGATGTGGAAAGCTCATAGAGACTTAACCAAACTGACTTGCAGTTGTAATTGCAATGAAAGGAGGCTCTACAAAGTACTGAATTTAGGGATGTAAATAGTTATGCGCACTGAATTTTTCAGCAATTGTTTCCTGTTCACAGTTGTAGGAATGTTCTTTACATGAACTGACGCAAACCCTCAAAAAAAACATTGAAATTACAGGTTGCGAGGTAGCAAAACATGAAAAATGCTAGGGGGTGAATAATTTCCCAAGCCACTGTACACTGACGAGCAAAAGGGTAACAATGTTTTGAACTTTTGACTTTCAGGTTTCATATCTCACTTTAAATTCACTGAGGTTGACTAACAATAATAAAAATATATACTTTATTATAATTTATTAAAAACATAACTTCCTTCCCACGGTGCTTTTAGCAATCTATCCACTGTGGTCTTTTCAGATTATGTTGTAGATGCTGATATAATAACCTTAAAAACAACACCGTGTCCTTTTCTTTTGTATCAGTTGTAAAGTGTTGCATTTATCACTCAAGGAGCACTAAACACCTTAGAGATCCTTATAGTACGCCCCGTCTAATACATTCAAGATATATCATACTACGTGCGATCTCATCATGACACCCATGTGCTCATTCCCACTGTATCATCACTAGGAGAATTTTAATATCACCTACAACTTCATATTGCACTTTGCTCAGAGCTTAACACTGTAGCAAGTACAAAAATTCTTGGTCCTCTACTAATGATATTATTCAATACTTTCATACTATAACTATAGTTCCTTTTATATTGAAGTATTTGCATCCACCGCTATAATTACTTCAGGAAGCAGATTCAGATTTATTTTACGTACTTCTACTATATGGTTAAGTGCAAAAATTGACTAATACTCCTGTCAGGTAGCAAATTGTCTCTGAACTAATAAATATTCATAGTTTTTTTATTTGTACTGCTCTTAAATGCTCCTATTTGTGAAGAGACTGTCTTTTCTATATCAGTCCTGTGAAAGCAGGAGTTATGAATCGATCTTCTCAACTCCATTTTGGTTGATCTACATTGTTCTACATGCATCTTCTCTTCTGTGAAATGGAATTTGAGCCGGAATGTATGTTTTGAGATAAGGAGTTTAAGGAATTTCTTTGTCTTAAGAGACTTAATGTCACAACTTACTTGTAGGGTATCCCAGGGCCAGGGGCTCCTTCCCTGTCCCTAATGCTAGGGGCGCCTTTGCTATCACTGTTCCCCAGATCACTTACAATGGTGAAGACACCAGGGCAAGGTACCTTGCTGAGCTCCTGAATCCACCCTCAATCTGTTACTTCCCCCCATCCAGTGAAGAGGGGAGTAGTAGTGTATGGCTATACACCAACCAGACTAACAAGGTAATATGAACAGGGATGAAGGCAAATATCATTCATACAAACAATGCACTCACAAACAACAGAAGAAGACACTGGGGAGTGAAGTATTGGAAAAACCAAAGTAGGAGAAGGAGAGGATTTGCACACAACCAGAACCTAGCAATAGTCTTAGATAAATCCACCAATGCCTTCTCAAACAACACACCACCAAGTCCTGAACCATGCAGCATGAACTAACTCTTGTAAAGCTTACTCGCTTAGGTCCAGTTTATATGGGAGACAGGAGTGGCAAACAGTGAACTGCTGAGAGCTATAAGGCAGGAAAGCTTCCAGGAGCTTTCAATTAAGTAGATTAACCTCTGCACTGCTAGAAGAAACCTGCACCATTTAATATGAAGGTGAAGTGTTTCTAGTCAATGCAAAAGTAAAGGTACTGTCACACTTAGCGATGCACCAGCGATCCCGACCAGCGATATGACGCAGTCAGGATCGCTGGTGCATCGCTAAGTGGTCGCTAGTGAGCTGCCACACAGGCAGATCTCACCAGCGACATAGCAGGGGTCGGGGGTCGCTACTTACCTGTCAGTCGAGGTGATCCTGACGTCCTCCTGCCCGCGTCCATGCATCGCTCTTCGGCGCCACAGGAAGCCCAGCAGGAAGCTGACGACGAGAAACAGTCCAGGACGTTCTCGCGCAATCAGCGATAATCAGTGGGGGAGCCGGTCGGAGGCAAGTATCAGACATAGCGATATCGCTAGCAATCAGTGATGTTATAGCGATATTGCTAGCGATATCGCTTAGTGTGACAGGCCCTTAAGAGAAATCAGACGGCATGGTCTTTTGGCTTCTCTCTGTTGTGGCAACCCGATGACAATTATAGACAACACAAATCAAAGTGAAGGTAAGAGGTACCACACCTAACTCTTCAGCTCGGTGTAGACAGTATTTACTTTAGCCAATGAGATGTATGTACAGTATGCTACAGTATGCTAATGCCAGCATATATGTAGAGATAAGCTGAGCCAATTATATTGCTACAATGTATGTCTGTTATGAATAAGTCACCGTAGGAGGCAAAAACAGAAATACTAGCTAAGTCCAGAAAACCAGAGAAGTTGGCAGCTATCGGATTGCAGACCCCTGATCCTATCAACAACAACTAGCAGTAGCCGTGGGGGGTTCCTACGGTGCCCTAGACCCCTCGATCACAGCCGGAGAACTAAATAGCTTAAAGACAGAAAGGGAAATCTAAACTGCCCCAGAGCAGACCCCAAAGCAATAGGCAGCCCCCAACATATAATGACGGTGAAGCAAGATGAAAAAACACTCACACAGATTGAAAGATAGGCTGAGCAAATGATGGGGCTCAAGCTAACTAAATAGGACAGGATAGAAAAGCTGCTGTCTGCAATCTGCCAAAACCCTATCAAAACAAGAGCCAACAGACTGATAGGGAAAAAAGCCCTGAAGACGCTAGGCTTCAAAAAGACTATATCAGTACTCGGGTATTTTCTGAAGACAGAGCAAAAAGGAATTCAGCACACCCCAGCAGGGAATGGCAGAAATCCAGAAAAACAAGGCAAGACAAAACCAAAACACAAATGCAAAAAGCAGAACAGAAAACTTAGCTTTTGAGGAGCAGGAATCAGACTGGTCTCCTAGAATCCCTCTGAGAAGTCACCAGCAAGGCAGAAGGGAGTCGGCTGCCTTATATCCAGTCAGCAATTCCAGTCACCCAGTCATCATCATCCTGCTCAGGTGCTTGGTAATCAGCCTCACTACCTTCCTTCACCAGAAGAGGGAGTTCATCAGACCTCAATGGTGAAGGGGAAAATGAACTCACAACAGTACCTCCCCCTTGAGGGGTCACCGAACCCTCATCCACGCCACCAGGGCGATCAGGGTGAGCCCGATGAAAGGCACGCACCAATCTTTTGGCATGAATATCAGAGGCAGAGACCCAGGAATTATCCTCCTGACCCTAACCCTTCCACTTAACCAAATACTGGAGTCTCCGTCTAGCCAGACGGGAATCCAGTATCTTCTCTACCTCATATTCCATGTTACCTTCAACCAATACAGGGTCCGGAGGTGCCACCCCAGGAACAACTGGTTCAACAAACCTCTTCAACAAGGACTTATGAAACACATTATGGATTTTAAATATGACAGGGAGAGCCAAACGAAAAGAGACCGGATTAATAATCTCCAAAATCTTGTAAGGTCCATTAAATCTAGGCTTAAACTTAGGAGAAGCCACCTTCATAGCGATATTTTTTGATGATAACCAAACCATATCACCAACCTTAAACTGGGGAACAATGGTCCTATGTCGGTTGGAAAACCACTGGGCCTTTTCCTGGGAGAGAGATAACTTATCCACCACTTGGTCCCAGATCTGGTGCATTCTCTCCACCACAGTGTCAACACCTGGGCAGGCAGAAGGCTCCACCTGCCCTGAAGAAAATCGAGGATGAAACCCAAAGTTACAAAAAAAAGGTGACATCAAAGTGGCAGAACTAGCTCTATTATTTAAAGCAAATTCGGCCAAGAGCAAAAATGAAACCCAATCATCCTGATCAGCGGAAATAAAACATCTCAAATACGACTCCAAGGTCTGGTTTGTTCTCTCCGTCTGCCCATTGGTCTGAGGGTGAAAAGCAGAGGAGAAGGACAACTGAATTCCCAGCTTGGAACAGAAATTCCTCCAAAATCTAGACACAAACTGAACTCCTCTGTCAGATACAATGTTCTCAGGAATCCCGTGCAAGCGAACCAC
Source organism: Dendrobates tinctorius (assembly GCF_039654945.1). NCBI lineage: Eukaryota > Metazoa > Chordata > Amphibia > Anura > Dendrobatidae > Dendrobates > Dendrobates tinctorius. The sequence goes on from NW_027361719.1 coordinate 21,719,992, forward strand.
CTGTTGCAAAAACAAGGGCACCAACTCAGAGGAAGATGGCAACTTAGGGAGTGGTACAAGATGAACCATCTTAGAGAACCTATCACAAATCACCCAAATAACAGTCATTCTCTGAGAGACAGGCATATCAGAGATGAAATCCATTGAAATATGGGTCCATGGTCTCCTGGGGACCGGCAAAGGCATCAACAACCCACTAGAGCGAGAACAAGGTTTAGACCTGGAGCAAGTCCCACAGGACTGCACAAAATTCCTGACATCACGAGACAAGGCGGGTCACCAAAAATACCGACTCACGAGATCTCTAGTACCAAAAATACCTGGATGACCAGCCAATGCAGAGCACTGAACTTCAGACATCACTCTCTTCTTCCACTGGTCAGGAACATACAACTTTCTACTGGGACAACGCTCAGGTTTGTCCTCCTGGAACTCTTCCAGAGCACGTCTCAAATCGGGCGAGATGGCAGAAAGAACTACCCCTTCGCCTAAGATGGTAGCAGGCTTGGTCACCACAGGAGAATCAGCAAAGAAGCTCCTAGAGAGAGTGTCAGCCTTGACATTCTTAGTGCCAGGAAGAAAAGAGACCACAAAATCAAAACGTGTAAAAAACAAGGCCCACCTAGTCTGTCTAGGGTTCAAGCGTTTGGCTGACTCCAGGTAAATCAAATTCTTGTGGTCAGTGAGGACCACGACTTGATGTTTAGCTCCCTCCAACCAATGTCTCCACTCCTCAAATGCCCATTTCATGGCTAACAGTTCCCGATTCCCCACATCACAGTTACGTTCAGTTGGAGAGAACTTTCGGGAAAAGAAAGCACAGGGATTCATTTTAGATGTTACAGGATCCTTTTGGGACAAAACAGCTACTGCACCAATCTCAGAAGCGTCCACCTCTACCTGGAACGGGAGTGAGACATCAGGTTGCTGCAAAACCGGGGCAGAAGTGAATCTTCGCTTCAGCTCCTGAAAGGAAGAAACAGCCTCTAGAGACCAATTCAACACATCAGCACCCTTCTTAGTCAGATCAGTCAATGGCTTGGCAATACTAGAAAATTTTGCTATAAATTTCCGATAAAAATTAGCAAAACTCAAAAACTTCTGGAGGGCCTTCAAAGAAGTGGGCTGAACCCAATCATAAATGGCCTGTACCTTGGCCGGGTCCATTTCAATAGTTGACGGAGACAAAATAAATCTCAAAAATGAAATCCTCTGTACCCCAAAAAGGCATTTCGATCCTTTGACATACAGGGAATTCTCCCTCAAGATCCGAACATGTTCCACATGAGAATCCCAATCCTTGGAAAAGATCAAAATATCATCCAGATAGATAATCAAAAATTTATCCACAAAGTCCCTGAAAATGTTGTTCATGAAGCACTGGAAGACAGAAGGGGCATTAGTGAGCCCAAAAGGCATCACCAGGTACTCAAAATGTCCCTCCGGAGTATTAAACGCCATCTTCCATTCATCCCCATGCTTAATGCGGTTAAGATTATACGCCCCCCTGAGGTCAAGCTTGGTAAACCAGCAAGCAACTTTAACTCTGGAGAATAGATCCGAAATCAGGGGTAACGGATACTGATATTTAATAGTAATTTTGTTGAGGGCACGATAATCAATACAAGGCCTTAATGAACCATCCTTTTTTGGCCACGAAAAAAAACCCGGCACCTAAGGGTGAAGAGGATGGTCTAATATGACCCTTCTCCAACGCCTCCTTAATTAATATAGGATCGCATAGCCTCGTGCTCGGGTACAGATAAATTGAAGAGCCGACCCTTGGGAAATTTACACCCCGGGCTCAGTTCAATTGCACAGTCATAACTCCTATGAGGAGGCAAAGACGCAGACTCATTCTCACTAAATACATCATAAAAGTCCGCCAAATAGTCAGGAACATCATGCGACTGAGGAGAGGTGGAAAAAACCGGAGCCTCACTAAGGGCACACCGACAACCCCAACTCACCACAGACACAGATTTCCAATCCAAAACTGGATTATAAATTTGCAACCAGGGAAACCCCAGAACAATGGTATCATGCAAATTATGCAACACCAAAAATCTGCAATTTTCTTGATGGTCTGGGGCGACCCGCATTACCACCTGGGTCCAAAACTGAGGTTTATTTTTCGCCAAAGGAGTAGCATCAATCCCCCTCAAAGGGATAGGCGTCCGCAGAGGTGTCATCGGAAATCCACAACGTTTAGCAAAATCTAAGTCCATTAGGTTCAGGGCTGCTCCCGAATCCACAAAAGCCTTGGCGGAAAATGTGGACAGGGAGCAGATCAGAGTAATTGCCAGAAGAAACTTAGGTTGAACACCACCCACAGAAAACGTGTGTGCAAAACGTTTCTCTCGTTTAGGACAGACAGAAATAATATGCGAGGCATCTCCACAAAAAAACACAGCTTATTACGCCTTCTGAACTCCTGACGTTGCTCCCTGGACAAAACTCTATCACATTGCATAGGTTCAGACACTTGTTCAACAGGTGGCACACCTCTCGTGCAGTCCTGCGTTCACGTAAACGCCGATCAACCTGAATGTCTAATGACATAGAATCATCAAGACCAGAGGGAACAGGAAATCCCACCATAGTATCTTTTACGGCTTCTGACAAACCCTTCCGAAAGAGAGCTGCCAAGGCATTATCATTCCAGGTAGTAAGGACCGCCCACTTTCGGAATTTTTGACAGTACAATTCTGCAGAATCTCGACCCTGGCTCAATGCCAACAGGGTCTTTTCAGCCTGATCAATAGCATTAGGTTCGTCATACAACAACCCAAGGCTTTTAAAAATGCATTCACATTAGTCAGAATAGGATCATCTGGTTTCAAAGAAAACGCCCAATCCTGGGGATCGCCACGCAGCAAAGAGATGACAATTTTAACCCGCTGTGCAGAGCTCCCTGACGAGTTAGGCTTTAAGGCAAAAAATAATTTACAATTATTTTTGAAATTCAAAAATTTAGACCAATCCCCAAAAAACACATCAGGAGTAGGGATCTTTGGTTCAGCAGCATGTGAATGAGCAAGGTAGACGGAAATTCCCTGCACTTCCGCAGCGAGCTGCTCCACACGATCAGACAATTGCTTTATCTCCATTGAGAGAAAAAAAAAATTCCCCCTACGGCCTCAGAGATATAGAGGAAAAAATATACACACTTTTTTTTTTTACAATTCTTTCCTGCTATTGAGTACCCTAGGATCTGCAGTATGGCTGGTGATTCTGTTATGAATGAGTCACCGTAGGAGGCAAAAACAGAAATACTAGCTAAGTCCTGAAAACCAGAGAAGTTGGCAGCTATCGGATTGCAGACCCCTGAACCTATCAACAACAACTAGCAGTAGCCGTGGGGGGTTCCTACGGTACCCTAGACCCCTCGATCACAGCCAGAGAACTAAATAGCCTAAAGACAGAAAGGCAAATCTAAACTGCCCCAGAGCAGACCCCAAAGCAATAGGCAGCCCCCAACATATAATGACGGTGAAGCAAGATGAAAAAACACTCACACAGATAGAAAGATAGGCTGAGCAAATGATGGGGCCCAAGCTAACTAAATAGGACAGGATAGAAAAGCTGCTGTCTGCAATCTGCCAAAACCCTATCAAAACAAGAGCCAACATTCTGATAGGGAAAAAAGCCCTGAAGACGCTAGGCTTCAAAAAGACTATATCAGTACTCAGGTATTTTCTGAAGACAGATCAAAAAGGAATTCAGCACACCCCAGCAGGGAATGGCAGAAATCCAGAAAAACAAAGCAAAACAAAAACCAAAACACAAATGCAAAAAGCAGAACAGAAAACTTAGCTTTTGAGGAGCAGGAATCAGACTGGTCTCCTAGAATCCCTCAGAGAGGTCACCAGCAAGGCAGAAGGGCGTCGGCTGCCTTATATCCAGTCAGCAATTCCAGTCACCCAGTCATCATCATCCTGCTCAGGTGCTTGGTAATCAGCCTCACTACCTTCCTTCACCAGAAGAGGGAGTTCATCAGACCTCAATGGTGAAGGGGAAAATGAACTCACAACATATGTCCATAAAATGCCTATATAAACATTGACCTATGATGTAATAAAGAGAGATATGTCTTGATGCTCAATGTAACAATGTGGCTCTTCAGTGCATGTATTTGGATTATAAAATTTAATTTGAAACAGGCACATCTCAGAATGTCCCACATTACGTGACAATGATAAAACCTGGTGCTCGAACAGATATAGGCTAGTTCAAAGGACCGCTCGATCCAAACGTTTTACTGCACCTACACAGACAGACAACTTATAACAGCTGAAGCAATAAGTAAGAATCTTTATTACACTACCTGAACTTGTCTCTATGTCTTGGCTCCGGTGTGCTTTGGGTAAGTGTGTCTCAGGTCATTCGATCTGTTCATGGTAAGTGGGTACACTCTGAGACCTGTGTACTGTGTTGAATTCCTGCATTGTATATTGTACGGGGAGTGTGGATTTGTTATTGCACTGGAGTTGGACTGTGACAATTAGTTGATTGTACCTGGTAGAGCTCACGTACAATCAACTGCCAGTATCCTTTTGTAGTTTTAAGGAAACCCATATGGTTCTGACGCTGATGGTTTTCTTCTAATTATATATAAGTCAGGCATGGAGTGACAGAGAAAGTGACCATAGTGAAAGGTAAGAGTTCCGGAGGGGCGGGCGAGTGGAGCCTGTGGCAGTATGTATGTTTTAAGATAAGGAATTTTAGGAATTTCTTTGTCTTAAGGCCCCATCACACACAGCAATATCGCCAGCGAGATCGCTGATTTTGTGACTCCACAGCGATCTCGCCAGCGACATCGCTGTGTGTGACATGGATCAGCGACCGGCCCCCTGCCGGGTATTGCTGATCGTGCAGGATCGTCCTGGGCTGTTTTTTGATCGTTGGTGTCCCGCTGGCCAGCACGCATCACTGCGTGTGGCAGCAAGAGACCAGCGATCAGCGACGCTGGACGCTGGTTTCCAATGTAAACAGTGGGTATCTAAGAACCGCGCGGCTCTTGGCTACCCGCTGTTTACCTTGGAAACCAGCGGCTCTTAGATACCCGCTGTTTACATAGGAAACCAGCTTGCTCGCTTGTCATGATCGCTGGAGGGGCTGCCTATGTGACAGCTCACAGCGATCAGCCTAATGATGTCCCAGCGATCCCATCCATGTCGGATCGTTGGTGGGATCGTTGGGACATCGTTATGTGTAACGGGGCCCTTAGAGACTTAGAGATAATGCATATAGCAAAGTGAGAGTGAGAGGTGCCACACCTAAACTCTTCAGCTGTGTATAGACAGTATTAACTTTAACCAATGAGAAGTATGTATGCTAATGCCAGCATATAAGTAGAGATAAGCTGAGCCAATTATATTGCTACAATGTATGTGCAGAAAATGCCTATATAAATCCTGACCTAAGATGTAATAAAGAGAGACCTGCCTTGATGCTCAATGTAACATTATGGCTGGTCCATACAATCAGGACAATTGTTACCACCCACCTTTCGTGTCTACCTTTTTCCTCATAGACTGTAAGCTTGCGGTCAGGGCCCTCATTCCTCTTGGTATCTGTTATGATCTATGTGATTATTGTTATGCTGTAATGTCTATTGTCTGTACAAATCCTCTCTGAAATGTAAAGTGCTGCGGAATATGTCGGCGCTATAGAAATAAAATTTATTATCAGTGTAGCTCTTCCATGCATGTATTTGGATTTTATAATTTCATTTGGAGTAGGCAGAACGTCTCAGAACGTCCCACAGTACGTGACGACAATCCCTTCATTGCATCTGAAGACCATCTCCTAAAACTGAATTACTGATGATCTTCTCTCAGACACTATCTATATTAAAAATTGATAGACAAGAAATAGCTGTCCTTTTTTAAACCACAATGTACACAAATTGCAACCGTTTTACTGTCTCCCTAAGGTGCATATAGGGTGTAACACCGTTTAAGGGACATCTTATTATCTCGGGCATAGGAAGCATTAAACAGGGCATTAGCACATATATCTATACGATATTGAGATTGTTTGTATTGGCCCTCCCTTCCTATGTCCGAGACTCAATGGAAGTCCTAAGGAGATTAGAGGATTTTTTTTTTTTTTTCCCCTTCGTTCTGTGTGTGGTAAAATTGATAAGGCAGATTTATTCTTCGGGTCAGTACAATTACAGCATTGCCACATTTATATGTTTTTTATGTTTTGGTGTTTTTACACAATAAAAACTTTTAAAGAAAAAATAATCATTTTTGCATTGCTTTATTCTGAGAGCTATAACTATTATTTTTCTGCTGATGGAGCTGTATGGCAGCTTGTTTTTTTTGCGAAACAAGATGGCGTTTTCAGTGATACCATTTTTATTTACCGTATATACTTGTGTATAAGCCGAGTTTTTCAGCCCCTTTTTTGGGCTGAAAAAGACCCTCTCGGCTTATACACGAGTCATACACCTGAAAGCTAGTGAGGGAGGGGGAGCAGGAGACATGATACTCACCCTCCTGGTGTCTGCATATCCGGCTCTGCTACATGTCAGTCCCGGCGTCTGTATCTCCCTTCCTGTCTTCATCCTGTGCGGTCACATGGTACCGCTCATTAAAGTCATGAATATGGACGTGTCTCCTCTCTCATAGCGGTGGAGCCGCATATTAATGACTTTAATGAGTGGTACCATGTGACCAAACAGGAAGAAGACAGGAAGGGAGATACAGAGGCCGGGACTGAGATGTAGCAGAGCTAGAAATGCAGATGCCAGGAGGGTGAGTAGCACTGGGGGAGGGTGAGCCAGCCATGCCATAAGGATGTCATAAGGAGAGGAGAGTATGTCATTTTTTTTTAAATCGCAGCATCATTATTATATGGGACATACACTCACTGGCCACTTTATTAGGTACACCTGTCCAACTGTGTGTTAAGACTTAATTTCTAATCAGCCAATCACATGGCGGCAACTCAGTGCATTTAGGCATGTAGACATGGTCAAGACAATCTCCTGCAGTTCAAACCGAGCATCAGTATGGGGAAGAAAGGTGATTTGAGTGCCTTTGAACGTGGCATGATTGTTGGTGCCAGAAGGGCTGGTCTGAGAATTTCAGAAACTGCTGATCTACTGGGATTTTCACGCACAACCATCTCTAGGGTTTACAGAGAATGGTCCGAAAAAGAAAAAAAATCCAGTGAGCGGCAGTTCTGTGGCCGGAAATGCCATGTTGATGCCAGAGGTCAGAGGAGAATGGGCAGACTGGTTCGAGCTGATAGAAAGGCAACAGTGACTCAAATTGCCACCCGTTACAACCAAGGTAGGCAGAAGAGCATCTCTGAACGCACAGTGCGTCGAACTTTGAGGCAGATGGGCTACAGCAGCAGAAGACCACACTGGGTACCACTCCTCTCAGCTAAGAACAGGAAACTGAGGCTACAATTTGCACAAGCTCATCGAAATTGGACAGTAGAAGATTGGAAAAACGTTGCCTGGTCTGATGAGTCTCGATTTCTGCTGCGACATTCGGATGGTAGGGTCAGAATTTGGCGTAAACAACATGAAAGCATGGATCCATCCTGCCTTGTATCAACGGTTCAGGCTGGTGGTGGTGGTGTCATGGTGTGGGGAATTTTTTCTGGGCACTCTTTGGGCCCCTTGGTACCAATTGAGCATCGTTGCAACGCCACAGCCTACCTGAGTATTGTTGCTGACCATGTCCATCCCTTTATGACCACAATGTACCCAACATCTGATGGCTACTTTCAGCAGGATAATGCGCCATGTCATAAAGCTCGAATCATCTCAGATTGGTTTCTTGAACATGACAATGAGTTTACTGTACTCAAATGGCCTCCTCAGTCACCAGATCTCAATCCAATAGAGCATCTTTGGGATGTGGTGGAACGGGAGATTCGCATCAGGGATGTGCAGCCGACAAATCTGCGCCAACTGTGTGATGCCATCATGTCAATATGGTCCAAAATCTCTGAGGAATGCTTCCAGCACCTTGTTGAATCTCTGCCACGAAGAATTGAGGCAGTTCTGAAGGCAAAAGGGGGTCCAACCCCTTACTAGCATGGTGTACCTAATAAAGTGGCCAGTGAGTGTATATGGAGCATGTTATGGGCCACAATTAACCTTTGTGCAGCATTATATGGGGCATATATATTAATATGGAGCATGTTATGGGCCACCAATAACCTTTGTGCAGCATTATTATATTGGGCATATATTAATATGGAGCATGTTATGGGCCACCATTAACCTTTGTGCAGCATTATGTGGGGCATATATTAATATGGAGCATGTTGTATTTCTTTTTACGCTAGTTTTAAAAAAAGTTTAACTTTTTTACCTAGTTCCTTTTTGGGACTTTCACTTTTTTACTTTCATTGCAGGTTTAATACATTGCAGTGCACTAGCATTGCAGTGCATTATACCTATACTCAAAGCTTCTGACACCATGCTGTGACCATGGTCTCAGAGTCTTTCTGTAGCTTGATGATGCAAGGGTCATCATGACGACCCCAGGTCATCATGGCAATGATCGGGCCCCGGGATGACATCACGGGGACACCGATCTGAAGGCAGAGGGTGCTCCTGTCCCTCTGTCTTTCTCCTGGATGCTGCAATCATGCTTGATTGCAACAATTATAGGGTTAACAGCCAAGGTCGGCGAGGACACCGCTCCTGGCTGTTAGTGCAGACGCTCAGCCACTAGCAGAGCTGAGCTGCTGCACTGATCAGGCAGGAAGTGCTGATATTTAAGCATCTCTTGCGCGGTCATGCTCTGATCGGTCAGTCAGATTGATTGACCGATCACAGCGATCTGGGCGCGGGGACCAACGGCATGGGTCTCTGCACCTATTCCCATGCCTCTCAGCATTCACAGACAGCTGTCAGCACTGAACTATCACTGCGTGTTTACATGCAGCGATAGTTTAAATGCATGAAGGACACAGTCCGTCCTGGTGCAGAAACTGACACCCGGCCATGACGGACTATGTCCGTCATTGGACGTTAAGGGATTAAACAAGCCACAGAAAGAACATTCTAAAAATACAGGCATAATACAACAGTAAATCCTCAGCCATGGCTGCTCCTCTGACTGTGATGGTAAAATTCAATTGTCTGATAATACCTACAATATCACAATTCGTAATTACTTTAGCTGTTGTGAATTGAATTCTCTGTGGTTAATATACTTGTTTTAGCCTGTGGGCTAGAAGAAGTCCTGGGAAAGAAACATCAGGTGTTCTATAAAATCAGAGGATATGTGTTGGGCTTTGTAACATCACTGCAATAATTCAAGAGATAATCAAATGATTAGATGAGTATAATGAATGCACTTACAATATGTTATTCACATTTGGTTAGCCTTTTTATGTTCCTAGTCTTAATTTCTTAACAGATATATACGGTAATAAAATTGGATACTGTGAGGAGATGGCCACTTAATAAAAAATATAGAACAAATGGACGTAGAGCAGAATCCACAGCTCTACGGGTTGCCAACTTTTTCCAGCATGGAGCACCGGTTGTGTTGATATTATTGTGCTTTATTAGTGATTTACTTGTAAGTTTAGCTTCAGGAATCCATGTTTCCATTCAGTGGCAGTAAGCAGAGGAAGACGTGCAGGCTAGATCTTATGCATACAAAAGGCCAAACCCAAGATTAGTAATCAAGGAACTCTAACATTCCATTATTCTTACAGCCACTAGTCCCATTGTGTGGATGGGGATTATAGACCCAATGGATCCGTCACTGCAGGAGGTCTCACATGCAATCCCAGGTGATGGGCTTATGGAATATGCCTCATTCTTTGAGCTATAAGCATGTTTAAGGGGAAGAGATAAAAAGAAGCCACATGTTTAGTCAGGAGTTGGGAGAGTGACTTCATAGGGAGAGGATCAAGGATGACGTCCTGGAGCACGTGGCTGGATGACCTATGGACTTTGGAGCTTAAAGGGGTTGTCCCATGAACAGAGCACATTTTAATCAGTAGACCACATTGGATGTGTTAAAAAATTGTTCCTGTGCTGAGATAATCTTATAAATCTGCTCCTGCTGCGTATTGTGTGATAGCTGTGTCTGACCGTTCAGGGACATAGTCTGATTATACCACAGCTCCTGGGCAGGGGAGGAAGGAAAAGAGAGTATACAGACAGGACAGCATGGGATCACTGCTGAAATTTGTTACACAATTTCTCCTGAGTATAGCATACTAAAAATATATGTGGAGGAAAACTATTATATGGGTGCACAGCAGTGTTATAAAGGGAAGGAGTGATCTTTTGGAATGCAGTCTTTGATGGAATGGTCAGCTGGCATCGTGTCTGTTGGAAAGCCCCTGATGTGCGTAAACAGTCGAAAACCACTACAAGTGACACTATATTGGCATTAAACTAGTTTCTTTTTTACTAGTATGTGAATTTTATAATGTAGTGGCATACATGACTTGTGTAGAGTGTATTAGCTTGGTATTTGTGAGTTGTGTAGATTGCATCAAGATGGCATAGGGGTCGGTGTTGGGACCTATTCTCTTCAACATATTTATTAACGATCTGGTAGAAGGTTTGCACAGTAAAATATCGATATTTGCAGATGATACAAAACTATGTAAAGCAGTCAATACAAGAGGAGATAGTATTCTGCTACAGATGGATCTGGATAAGTTGGGAACTTGGGCGGAAAGGTGGCAGATGCAGTTTAACAATGATAAATGTAAGGTTATACACATGGAAAGAAGGAATCAATATCACCATTACACACTGAACGGTAAACCACTGGGTAAATCTGACCTGGAAAAGGACTTGGGGATCCTAGTTAATGACAAACTTACCTGGAGCAGCCAGTGCCAGGCAGCGGCTGCCAAGGCAAACAGGATCATGGGGTGCATTAAAAGAGGTCTGGATACACATGATGAGAGCATTATACTGCCTCTGTACAAATCTCTGGTTAGACCGCACATGGAGTACTGTGTATAGTTTTGGGCACCAGTGCTCAGGAAGGATATAATGGAACTAGAGCGGGTACAAAGGAGGGCAACAAAATTAATAAAGGGGATGGGGGAACTACAATATCCAGAGAGATTAGCAAAATTAGGATTATTTAGTCTAGAAAAAAGACAACTGAGGGGTGATCTAATAACCATGTATAAGTATATAAGGGGACAATACAAATATCTCTCCGAGGATCTGTTTATAGCAAGGAAGGAGATGGTCACAAGGGGGCATTCTCTGCGTCTGGAGAAGAAAAGGTTTTTCCACCAACATAGAAGAGGATTCTTTACAGTTAGGGCAGTGAGAATCTGGAATTCCCTGCCTGAGCAGGTGGTGCTGGCGAACTCAGTCGAAGGGTTCAAGAGAGGCCTGGATGCCTTCCTGGAGCGTAACAATATTGTGTCTTACAGTTATTGTTAGGTTCTTTAGAAGGACGTAGATCTGGGGATTTATTCTGACAGAATTTTATAGGCTGAACTGGATGGACTAATGTCATTTTTTGGCCTTACTAACTATGTTACTATGTTACTATGTATACATGAGTTGTGCTTTATGCATCATGTTTGCATACATGAGTAGCCTAAAACATGATCCACAGCACATATTAGAGAAAATGGCTGTGCTATCATTATCCGCGGGGTTTAAATACACCTCCCTTTTACAAACACAACATACCTTGTCAAAGCATAGACAAAATGAGCGTTGAGCACACGTAGTGAGTGCTGGGTTAGCACTTTGGTCAGTCCTGTTCATACTTTTCCTTGCAACGCCTTGTACTCCATGTATATTTACCTCTTTCCATTCTGTTGGGCAACTGGCAATCGTTAAACATTTGTCACTTTATTTTATTTATTCACTTTTTCTCTTTAGAAAACTGTCAGTTTACATGTCCAATTCTATATGCACTTTATTTAAACATTTTGCTGAAATTAATTTAACTGTTCACGTGAATCATGTTGCACATTGCTGAATTTTTCTGTATTAAAGTCAAAACGGTCCACTTTTATTATGCACTATTATCCTGCTTTATTTAGGTCGTTAGTTGTTTGTGGAAATCTTGACTTTAGCATCACTTTTTGGACTGCTCTTTGTACATGGCACCATCTCAGCTCTATAACATTTGAAAATCATAATTTCTACTTTTTACCTACCTGATTTGGCTATTCATTATTGTCCCATTATTTAATCATGTAGAAATCACTATATACCCTTGCCATACCCACCTCCTGTGCAATTTTAATTATTTTCTCATCTTGTTGATTTTTTTTTCCATTTTTTTTAATGTCATTGTTATTATTCTGATGTAATAAAATTGTTTCATTTTCTCTAATATGCGTTTTGGATCATGTTTTAGGTTTATATTTCAAAAGGATACACAACGGTTTTGATTATTTGGCATTTTTTTCTTGTATAAACATACAAGAATAGTGTAGAGTGTATCAGGTTGGCATACGTGAGTTGTGTAGAGTGCATCAGGATGGCAGTCAGAAAATAATTTAGTAGTTCATTGATTTGTGGTACACTATGAAGCTTTCCTTTATACAAAGGCCAGCTTTGTCGGGGCATGTGTCGCATGGATAAGTGGTGTCCTTTCTTATCTCCTTCTGTAATATACTTGGCACCTCTTTTGCTACCTTCCTTTCTTTGTGGTTTGAGGGACCTCAGCTGGGAAATGTTGCCCTGATATGATACGTTACCTTCAGGTCACGAAGTACTGAGCCCTTTCTCTTCCAGACTTCCAAATATTAGGGCTTTGATCGCTACCTCCTGGAACTGAAAGAATGTACTGATCTGGCCTGCACAACGTGATAGCATGAAAACATTATATATTGCCATATGTGCGATGTACACAGCCAGTTTTTTCTACCATACCTTAGCTTTTCACATGGCAATGTAGGGCCGGAGGATTTGATCAGAATGATCAACTCCACCCATATTTTTATTGTAACCCAGGACACAGTCTGGTTTGGTGACCTGTGTAGAGGTACCTCATACAGCAATGGTGGTGCTGCCTTCATATGTATGGTGGTTAAGAAAAGGATGTCCCTCTTCTTGACAACCAGCATGCTGTCGCTACATTGGGCTGTACTCGCACTCTTTCTGAGCTGCTGCCCAATTAGCATCTTAGGGAGGCCTGTCTAATTTTTGAGACAGTACCACATTTTGTGGTATCATGCGCAGAGAGTTGCTTGAATAGAGGGATGCTGGTATAAAAGTTATCTATGTAGAGGTGATAACCTTGATCCAGCAGTGGGTGCACTAAATCCAACACAATTCTCCCACTCACTCCCAGGACAAGGGGGCATTCAGGGGTTGAATCTTGGTGTCCTTCCTTTCATAAACCCTACATCTGTGTGTTTACCTTGAGATACTCTTGCACAACTTGTAGATTTAATTCCGTACCTGGGCCTCTTACTGGGTAGGTGTTTCTCCACTTGAAATGTATTAGGGACTCCTCCACGTAGATGCCCCTTTGGGGAACGTACACCTCAGCAAACTTGTTGCTGAAGTGTTCAATGTATGGCAGAACTTTGAAAAGTTGGTCAAAGTTGCGGTAATCTCAGGTAGGACACCGTGCATTATCATTGTAATGCAAAAGTTTGTGGATTACCGCAAATCATGTAGCCATGCGGAACAACCAATATTGCCAATTTTCCTTCTTCTTCACTAACCTCATGTCATCATGTCTACTGTGTCAATAGGGATCCAGATAGAAAATGATGAAGTGGGGTTTTGGGCCAAAAACTGGTGTACAGACAGTTTGCAAAATCCTCAGAGAAGACTTTCAAAAAGTCAAATTCTTTTAAAGTCAATTTCTTTTAGGCCGGTTGTGTCAAATTTGATTTCTGATTGCTCCACAAATTAGGAATTTGTGGCTCAAAATCTTCGGCGGGTGAGGTCCATATGGAGTCAGTAATGGTGGGCGCTGGTACATTTTCTGTCCTGGTTCATCTGCATAGTGGTATGGTATCACTTAAGGAAGAAGAGGAGGAAAAATAAAGGAAGATGGCATCCTCTCCCTCACTATCAGTGTTGTAGGCCAGGAAGGCGTATGGGACAAGGAGGACTTTTTTTTCACTTACATGGCGTGTGTATATACCAAATTTTATTCAGATGTGTGTGTGTGTTTGGTGTAAACTTTTTTTGTTTAGAAAAGAAAAAAAAGAAAAGAATAGAAAGAAAAAGATAAAAATAAAATAAAAGAATACAAATATTTGGTAAAATAAAAAACAAACTTACTAAACAAACATCACTAAAAAGATTACTGAGCGCCCGCAACTATCTGACACTAATCCTTACTATGCTCAATAAAAAATAATGATTATTCAGTAAAAAATATGATGATTACTACGGAATATTTTTATTGTTCCTAGTCCAGTCTTATCAACTAATCAAAATTATTTCTTTTTATTCTTTTTTCATAGTCCAAAAAAAACAACAACCGGATGCCGATCAGTGAAAATATATATTTTTTGTTTGCCTAAAATACAAAGGAAATGTGTCATCTTTAACTTTAGCCCTTTTAGAGATAATTTAATCTTCAACTTGCTTAACTGTTCACAAAAACATTCATTTTGATGAGTGGTGCCCAAACTGTATATGAATTACTGTTTTTGATGTTGATGTTTTTGCTTTCACATCCCATATGGCAAAACTCTGTATGCCTCTGTATAAAATTGTAGTAGTTTAGACCCATGGTATAGTGTGCAGTTGGGGGACATTAAGGCAATTGCTGTGGGCACAAAACGGCACAAAATGCCAAATGAAGAAAAAAGAAGTTAATGCTAGTACTAATAATTTGGGGCAGTGCTGATGCACCAGACTTCTGTCCGGGTACCCCAGCTCTACAGGCGATATCTACTTTCAACTGTATCAGTGGTAACATAATGCTGATACAGTTGGATCCTGTGGAAGAGCAGGGAGCCATGTAATAGCTATGAATAAGGGTTGTTAACCCGAAGCGCATAAGCTTATGGATCCTTAATCTTTTTATCTTCTTTGCTTTTACTCACTATATTTAATTGCACAGTAAAAGTTATGTTTTAACATTTACCCATTGGTGCTGGAGCTCAGTTCTTATGGACCCTTTTTTCATTTCTGACCCGAATACCAATGCTGTGTTTCTACACTACCTGCACCACATCCTGGCCAAACAAGGTCTACTAGTGTTCCTATGTGTATACAAGTGTTTTTACACTAAATAATCCTACCTGGAAGGTGAGCTGATTTCCTATTTTTTATTCCCATTGAATGAAAGTGGTATTATTACTTTTTTTTTTACTTTTGGAGGGGCTTTTGAGGACTTATCATTATATATATTTTTTATTCTTTATAGTTTATTTATATTTCGTTCAATAAATATTTTTTGCCATTTTTCACTTAACAATGTGGCACTATCTTCACTTGAGCACTTTCACAGTTTGCTTACCTTTTGGGTGCGCATTTTTATTCACTGTTTGTTTTATATACAGTCATGGACGAAAGTGTTGGCACCCTTGAAATTGTTCTAGAAAAGGAGGTATTTCTTCCAGAAAATTATTGCATATACGCGTGTTTTGTTATACACTTGTTTATTTCCTTTTGTGTGAATTGGAACAACACAAAAAAATAGAGAAAAAAATGCAAATTGGACAAAATTTCATACAAAACCCTATTTTGATACAGGAAAGATGTATATCTTTGTACCGTGTTAGCCAGTAGTTAGAAAAATATACAGAATTGAGAGTCCTCAGTGGTTGATACCTTTTAATGGCTAACTGAATAGATGGTAACACATTGCAAGCTTTTGAGACTACTCAGGTCTCTTTATCAGGCATTGATTAATACAAAATCTGAAGAATCACATATTTATACACAACACAGCACAGAAAAAATGCAATAGATAAGACAAGTGACGCGAAGCAGAACTATCATTGTGGGAGAGGGAGAAACATAAATATTGGATCAGTTCATAGATAAGTTCATAGATGTTTTATTGTCCTCTGATTGGGGTCTCCTAATGTGTTGTGATGCCCCCACAAGGTCTTAGGAGCAAATTCCTTAATGATGTAAAAAGACATGCTGTGTTGAAACTTATAAAATGTATCCTCACCCACAATTACTTTGAATTCGACAACAAGTATATGATTCTTCAGATATTGTATTAGTCAATGCCTGATGAAGAGACCTGAGTAGTCTCGAAAGCTTGCAATGTGTTACCATCTTTCAGTTAGCCATTAAAAGGTATCAACCACTGAGGACTCTCAATTCTGAATATTTTGCAAAACCCTAATAATAGGCCAGACAAAATTGTTGGCACCTTTCCAAGATTGTGTATAAACAACTTTGTTTCAAGCATGTGCGTCATGGGTTTACAGTGACAGAGAGTGGCCGTAAGACCACGGTGTCTGATTTTACGTACTCCTGCACTGATTAGAAGCTCTGCACCATTATATTAAACAGTGCAGGTTTCTGCTAGTAGTGCAGGGTTTAATCTGTTTAGTTGAGAGCTCCTGGAGCTTTCCTGCTTTGATAGTCTCAACTGTTCAGTGTTGGTCACTCCCCTCTGCTATATATACTCACCTTTGGCAATCAGGGATTGTCATTGTTAGTTTCATACTACCTGGTTCTGGGCTTGGAGGTATAAGTTGTTTGAGGAGGTGTTTTGTAGTGTTATTCAGAAGACTGCTGCTTGGTGATTTGTCTGTGTGCATATCCTCATCCTCTCCTATTTGCTTTTTTCTTTCTTTACTTCCTGGTGTTTCACTCTGTTGTTTGTGAGTGCATTATTGGTATTATCATTTATCCCTGTGCGTCTTCTCTTGTTAGACTGGTATGTGTATTCTTACACACTACAACTCCCCACTTCCCTGTGTGGGGGAGGGTACAGATAAGGGCTGATTTAGGAGGTTAGCAAGGCAGGTGGCTCTGGCATCTTCATCATCAGAAGTATCCATGAGCAGGATAGCTAGAGTACTCTTAACTTTAGGAATAGGGAAGGAGCCCCTAGCCCCGGGATTTCTGGCAAAAGTGCCAGAACATTGTGATGCTCGTTCAAACTCACCTATAGCAAGTAACAGGTGTGATAATATTAAAACCACACCTGAAACCAGTTGACTCAACCTTTGCATGCTGTGTGTCATGGGTTTACTGCGACAGAGAGAAGCCAGAAGACTGCGCTGTTTAATTTTTTGTAATCCTGCACAGATTAGAAGCACTTCACCTTCATATTAAACAGTGCAGGATTCTGCTAGCAGTGCAGGGGTTAATCTGTTCTGCTAAGTGCTTCTGGGGGCTTTTCTTCTTGCAGTTCAGTGTTTGCCACTCCACGCTGCTATATATACTCACCTTTGGCAAGCAGGCATTGCCAGAATTAGTTTTATACTGCCTAGTTAGAGTTGGAGGTGTTTGTTATTTGTGGAGGCATTTTGTAGTGTTTTCTAGGAGACTGTTGCGTGGTGATTTGACTGTGTTCATACCCTCATTCTCTCTTGTTTTTTCCTCCTTCTGTGATATTCACTCTGTTTGTGAGTGCATATTCGTATGATTGGTATTTTCATTTAACCCTTGTTAGTCTGGTTTTGTGTATTCACAAAAGATTCAGCGCTTTCTGGATTGTGGGGTGGGGTTTCATTTGATAAACACTAGGTATGTCCAAGTCCAGGGAATATTAAACAGTGCAGGTTTCTGCTAGCAGTGCAGGGGTAAATCTGTTGTGCTGAGAGCTCCTAAAGGCTTTTCTGCTTTGATGCTCTAAGTTATTCAATGTTTGCCACTTCCATCTCCTATATATACTCACCACTGGAAAGCAGGCATTGCCAGTTAGTTATATACTGACTGGTTGCAGTTTGAGATATTAGTTGTTTATGGAGGCATTTTGGAGTGTTTTTCAGGAGACTGATGCCGGGTGATTTGTCTATGTGCATACTCTCATCTTCTCTTATTTGATTTTTCCTCTCTCTACTTTCTGGTGTTCCACGCTGTTGTTTGTGAGTGAATATTTGCATTATTGCTATTTTAATTTATCCGTGCACATCTTCCCTTTTTAGTCTTTTTTTGTGCATTTATATACACAACAACTCCACACTTCCCTGGGTGATGGAGGGGACAGAAAAGGGCTGACTCAGAAGCTTAGTAAGACACGTGGCCCAGGCTTCTTCACCATCTGAAGTAATCCAGGCAGCAAGGATTGTTAGGGTGCCTCTAGCTTTAGAGATAGGGAGGGCGCCCCTAGAGATGGGATGTCTTGCTACTGTGCCACTACAGTGTGTCTGTCGTGTGCCACACTAAGCATGGAGAACAGAAAGAGGAGAAGAGAAATGTCTAACGACTTGAGAAACAAAATTGTTGAACTATATCAACAATCTTATGGTTACAAGTAGAGATGAGCGAATTTGTTCGGATTTGGTTCCGAATATGATCGGATTTGAATTTTGTTTTTACAATATTCGTCGAACACAGCTGAACATCATTAGAGTCAATGGAAGTAGAAATTACCGAATATGTTCGGAAACGAACATAAGACATACATTTGGCCCGAAAAGTGTTCGAATATGGCCGGAATATGTCAACATCAGATTCGGGCCCAAAAGCCGAACAAATTTGGTCATCTCTAGTTACAAGTCCATCTCCAGAGATCTTGATGTTCCTTTGTCAATGTGCAATATTATCAAGAAGTTTACAATCCTTGGCACTGTAGCTAATCTCTCTGAATGTGGACGGCAGAGAAAAATTGATGAGAGATTGCAACACAGGATAGTCTGGATGGTGGATAAGCAACCCCAATCAAGTTCCAAATAAATTCAAGCTGTCTTGCAGGCTCAGGGTGCATAAGTGTCAGAGATGGCAGGAGATCCTGGATGACCCCACTGCTGACATAGAGGCATAAAAAAGCTAGACTGCAGTTTGCCAAAATGTACATAAGTAAGCCAAAATCTTTCTAAGAAAGCATGCTGTGGACAGATGAGACCAAGATAGAGATTTTTGGTAAAGCACATCATTCTACTTTTTTCCCAACAATGGAATGAGGCCTCTAAAAAAACAACAACACAGTACCTACAGCCAAATATCGTGGAGGTTCAAAGATGTTTTGAGGTTGTTTTATCAAAGGATTTAAGGTCCCAATGTAGTGTTCAGTGTCAGAAAGCTGGGTTTGCTTCCTAGGTCATGGGGATTCCAGCAGGACAGACCCCAAGCATACTTCAAGAAGCACCCAGAAGTGAGCAGCAATGAGTCTGGATCTAAATCCCACCTGTGGAGAGATCTTAAAATCGCTGTTGGGAGAAGGCATCCTTCAAACATGAGAGACCTGGAGCAGTTTGCAAGAGAAGAGTGTTCCAAAATTCCAGTAGAGAGGTGTAAGAAGCTTGTTGATGGTCATAGGAAGCGATTGATTGCAGTTATTTATTCCAAAGGATGTGCAACCAAACAGGGGCGTGTATAGAAATCATGGAGCCCCATAGTAGAAGTTCTAATTGGGCCCCACCAACAAAAAAATGAATATTCGGTGGAGTCACAGAAGAGCATATCTCACAACTTTGCAGCAGTAATTTTCTACCTACTGATGTCCTAGATTACCCTTTCATTGCACTCATAAAGTGTGATGCCAACAAAAGTGCCCCCAAGCACTGTATGATACCCCCACAGTGAATTCCTGCATAGTATTCTACACTTGCCATTATAATGACTGCACTGTACCCCATCTCAACTCCCCTGGCAATATGTGGTGACCCCAATACAGTATGATCCCCCAACCTTGACCCCCCACAGGCCTCCAATACAGTGTAATGGGCCTACATAAAGTATATTGGACCTACTTCTCACCACACTGTCTATTGGCCCTCACTAGCCCTCCAAACAGTATAATGGCTCAAAGTCCTCCACACAGTATGATGGACCCCACACAAAGCTTCACACTATACAATTTCATGCATACAGTATAATGGCCACACATAGACCTCCATAAAGTATAAAGGCTCCACATAGCCCTTCAGATATTATAATGGCCCCACATAGCCCTCCATATAGTATAATGAGCCCCATAGTCCTCTATATTTTATACTGCACACCTTAATCCTCCATACAGTATACTTCACCCCATAGTCCTCCATATAGTATAATGCATTCCTGTTACGGTCTGCCGGAAAAATGCTTGCGTTTCCGAATGACTTCCAATACACTCGCTACTCAAATCGAGGTCATCCAAGTGTCCGATCTGCTCGATTAGAGTAGCTGAGCATGCGAGCATTTTAGGGCTCACTCATCACTAATGTTTATATCACCAGATTGATATCTATAGTGTACCCTAAGATGGAGTTTGTGCTCCTGTTGCAGCTGGTGATGGTTTTATAAGAACAGTATTATACTGATTATTGTATGCTTCTATTATTATATTATATGTCCATGACCAATTTTCATTGATTTTGATAAAAACAATAATTGTAAATTCAAGATATTATAAAGTCCCCTTGCTCCCTGGTAATTTCCATTGTACACAACAATGATGTCTCTCTGCTTATTACCACCTATTTTCTTGTTACTGTTTCCTTCATTTTTCAAAATTCTTAGCCGACCGACAGTCCCCCAGAAACTTTAAAGCACAACTGAAAATTTCAAATAATTGATTGAACTTCTGCAATGTGTTTACAGCCCTCTACCTAATGGCCTTGTGCTTTACATGGTTAAGTGGCTCTATTAATAATAGCACACATAGTCTTACATTACAAAGAATCACTCTAAGAAGAAATGTTCTCCACTCGATAAATAATAAGTTCTGGTTTAGACCGATATTTGCCATGACAATTCATGTAAATAATAATTTAACTTAGAACTTCTACATTAAACTTTATATCTCAGTATTTGCCCACAGGACTTTCTAAAAATGAAATGATTTATTGTTGTAAATGACTTTCGGCATTGAGTTCCACATTTAAATTAAAATGGGAGGAAACAAAGGGCTTCATCAACTGAAAATGATGAATGGCTTTCTATAGATTTTAACAAGTTTTTATGGGCTGTGCATTCTTCTAAATGGTGTGCTTCTATGGTTCACTGCCCGTTATTTATGGAAGTGCTAAGAGGTACTCAATCAAAATAGCACTTCGTTTCTCATTAAACCACAGTTATTGGACTATTGGCAATGCTCTGCTTACCATGCTTTGGTTAAGGGGCTCTCCAAGGATTCAGGGTAGACGAACATGTATTGTATTTTGAAATGCTATAATTAAAGAAGGACAACTCAAATCCAAATCAAGAACAAAATGTATTATGTGCTAGCCACATGTATACTCCTCAACAGCGTAAGGGAATGTATGTGAGATGACGGTATATGAATAAGTTACTCCGGGAAAAATGGAAGTGTCTGTGAGTTACAGTGAAAGCCATGACCATTACTGCAACTAGCAAGAAAGTTGTGAACTTGTAAAGTGTAAAAAAAATCAAGGTTTCCTTGCAAATTTTTCCCAAAGGGAACTGTTCAAGTCCCCAACTTTTGATATTTGTGATATTTCTGTAATGTGATCATGTAAACAAATTTTATTGTGACTATAAATCATGTTAAAACAATAAAAAGTTGTTACATAGGTTGAAAAAGGATTCTAGTCCACCTGGTTCAACCTTTCTCCACCAATTATACATTCTTTGTCAATAATTTATCTATAATTTGTGCTGAGGAAATCATCCAGCCCTTTTTTAAAAGCTGTAATAGTGTCTGCCATTACTATCGCTTGTGGTCGGGCATTTCATGGTCTGATTGCTATAGCATTAATGACCCCTTTCCTATTTAGCTGCCGGAATTTCTTTTCTCCCACCTGTAGCGTGTACCCCCTGATCCTTTGTAAGGCCTGTTTCACACTTGCTTTTTTTTGCAGAGCGTTTTTCCCGCAAAAAAACGCATTGAAAAACGCATACAAAAGCATACAACTGCTGCGTTTTTTTCAAGCATTTTTATGAGCATGCATGAAAAAAACGCAGCGTTTTTATGCGTTTGTATGCGTTTTTAGTGCGTTTTTACCGCGTTTGTGTTTTTTTCCAACATTAGGTGGCCCCTTACACTAACCCAAACCATGACTTTACTAACCCTAACCCTGACCCTAACCCTAACCCTAACCCTGACCCTAACCCTAACCCTAACCCTTAACCAAACCATACTTAACCCTAACCCTGACCCTAACCCTTAACCAAACCATACTTAACCGTAACCCAAACCCTAACTAACCTTAACCCTAACCCTAACCCTGACCCTAACCCTAACCCTAATCCTAACCCTAACCCTAACCCTGACCCTAACCCTTAACCAAACCATACTTAACCCTAACCCTGACCCTAACCCTTAACCAAACCATACTTAACCTTAACCCTAACCCTAACCCTGACCCTAACCCTAACCCTAACCCTGACCCTAACCCTTAACCAAACCATACTTAACCTTAACCCTAACCCTAACCCTGACCCTAACCCTAACCCTAACCCTAACCCTGACCCTAACCCTTAACCAAACCATACTTAACCTTAACCCTAACCGTAACCCTGACCCTAACCCTAACCCTAACCCTGACCCTAACCCTTAACCAAACCATACTTAACCCTAACCCTGACCCTAACCCTGACCCTAACCCTAACCCTAACCCTAACCCTAACCCTGACCCTAACCCTTAACCAAACCATACTTAACCCTAACCCTGACCCTAACCCTAACCCTAACCCTGACCCTAACCCTTAACCAAACCATACTTAACCCTAACCCTGACCCTAACCCTAACCCTAACCCTAAACCCCCTTAACTAACCCTAACTTTACCCAAACCCCTAAATTCCATTGTCTAAACTAATGGTAAAAAAAAAAACGCATGTGCAAAAAAACGCATACATAAGCATGCCAATGCGCACATATGCTCACCATAGACTTATAATGGGTGTCTTGCTGTAAAAAAACGCATTGTGCGCGCATGCGTTTTTTTGAGGCAAATCGGACGCACAAAAAATGCGACAAGTTGCATTTTGTGCGCCCGAGCGCATACCGCAAAAAAACGCATGCGCGGTAAAACGCGTACAAACGCATGTGTATGCGCACATAAGCGCATCCCATGCAAAGTATAGGAAAAAAAACCGCATGCGCTATTTAGCGCTAAATTACCGCGAAAAAAAACGCAAATGTGAAACCAGCCTAAGGTCCTTGGAAGGAATAAGTCATGTGCCGGTCCTTTGTATTGATCATCACACATGTATCTCCTCTGAGACGTCTTTTCCTAAGCTAAACAAGCCCATATTCCAACCTCTCATCAGATGAGAGGCCTTCCATCCCTTCTAATAATCTAGTTGCCCGCCTTTGAATAGACGCTAACTTCTGAACATCCTTTTTAAAATGTGGAGCTAAAAACTGGATCCCATATTCTAGAGTTGGACTTACAAATGATTAATAGTGAGGTAAGAATATATTGGGATCACAGGATTTTTATCTCTATTCTTATACACCCTAAAATCTTGTTTGCTTTTGCAGCTGCTGCCTGACATTGAGTAATGCTGCTCAGCTTACTTGCAACCAGTTCTTCTCCGGTACTGTAGTATACTTCTATTTAATGAATATGCAGCAATGGTATTACCGTTTGGTTGAACACAAATTATTTATTAACTTTTTATACTTTGCATAAAAAAATGTAAACCGGAACCTGACTGACTGCTATACGCTTAGTGATGGGCACAGACAAAAGAATGCATCTGTGCAAGAATAGCATATACAGTGGATACGGAAAGTATTCAGAACCCTTTAATTTTCTCACTCTATGTTTCATTGCAGCCATTTGGTCAATTCAAAACAGTTCATTTTTTTCTTCATTAATGTACACTCTGTACCCCATTTTGACTGAAAAAACCCCAGAAATGTACAAATTTTTGCAAATTTATTAAAAAAGAAAAACTGATATATCACAAGGTCATAAGTATTCAGACCATTTGCTCAGTATTGAGTAGAAGCAACCTTTTGAGCTAGTACTGCCATGAGTCTTCTTGGGATTGATGCAACAAGTTTTTCAGACTTGGATTTGGGGATCATCTGCCATTCTTCCTTGTAGATCCTCTCCAGTTCCGTCAGGGTGGTTGGTGAACGTAGGTGGAAAGCCATTTTCAGTTCTCTCCAGAGATGCTCAATTGGGTTTAGGTCAGGGCTCTGGCTGGGCCAGTCAAGAATGGTCACAGAGAGTTGTTCTGAAGCCGCTCCTTTGTTATTTTAGCTGTGTGGTCATTGTTTTGTTGGAATGTGAACCTTCAGCCAAGTCTGAGGTCCAGAGCACTCTGGAAGAAGTATTCATCCAGGATATCTCTGTACTTGGCCACATTCATGTTTCCTTCAATTGCAATCAGTCATCTCTGTAGCTGAAAAACACCCCCATACCATGATGCTGCCACCACCATGTTTCACTGTTGTGATTTTATTGGGCAGGTGATGAGCAGTGCCTGGTTTTCTCCACACATACCGCTTAGAATTATTACCAAAAAGTTCTATATTCATCTAATCTGACCAGAGAATGTTATTTCTCATAGTCTGGGAGTCCTTCATGTGTTTTTTTAGCAAACTCTGTGCAGGCTTTCATATGCTGGCACTGAGGAGAGGCTTCTGTCGGGCCACTCTGCCATAAAGGCCCGACTGGTGGAGGGCTGCAGTGATAGTTGACTTTGCGGAACTTTCTCCCATCTCCCTACTGCATCTTTGGAGGTCAGCCAGTGATCTTTGGGTTCTTCTTTACCTCTCTCACCAAGGCTCTTCTCCCCACGATTGCTCAGTTTGGCTGGACAGCCAGGTCTAGGAAGACTTCAAGTGGTCCCAAACTTCTTCCATTTAAGGATTATGGAGGCCACTATGCTCTTAGGAACCTTGAGTACAGCAGAAATTATTTTGTAATCTTGGCCAGATGTGTGCCTTGCCACAATTCTGTCTCTGAGCTCCTTGGCCAGTTCCTTTGACCTCATGATTCTCATTAGGTCTGACATGCACTGTGAGGTCTTATATAGACAGGTGTATGCCTTGACAAATCAAGTCCTATCAGTTCCTTCCTGACAAAGGAACTTGTTTCCAAAACGCACGTCGGGGTGCATGGGATCAAGAATTGGTAGCTCTTAAAGGTATATTCCTTTTTTCCTCAGCCACTTTTGCACCTTTCACTTTGCAGACATTGTCCTGTATTTATTTCTCAATATTGGTGCACTATTATCTTCTGCTTGTTATTGATTTTTGGATTCAATTTTTGACACATTACTACTTTGAAACCGGTGCAATTTAAGCTTTTGCTTTTAATTTTTTGTACACTTGCTATTTATAAAATATTGAGCTGGCATTGTCCCCCATTTTTTCCCTTATGTACACCTCTTGTAATCAATTTTTTCTTTTTGGCACCTTAATTATTTTTTTGATAACATTTTTTATCACAATCTTAGGTCCTTTTTTTGTGGATTAAATATTTATATATATTTTTATCTTACATTTCCATCTTTTAATCATGTTGTGATACCTTTTAATAATAATAATAATAATAATCTTTATATAGCGCTAACATATTCCGCAGCGCTTTGCACACATCATCATCACTGTCCCCGATGGGGCTCTAAATTCTCTATTTGTATGTCTTTAGAATGTGGGATGAAACTGGAGTGCCCGGAGGAAACCCACGCAAACACGGGGAGAGCATACAAACTCCTTGCAGATGTTGTCCTTGGTGGTATTCGAACCCAGGACCCCAGCGCTGCAAGGCTGCAGCGCTAACCAATGAGCCACCTTTTGATACCTCCTAGCCGCCATTTTTAATATATTAATCATATTTGTTCTAATTATGTTAATAAATGTCTTGATACACCCACAATTCTGTACCACTTTTTGGCAATTCTTCATAAAGTTATATAATAATTTTTTAATATATTTCCGGTCTTGGAATTTCTTCTGGTTTTCCATGCTCTTGGGCTTTGGTTAATCTACTGAGCAATAATATGTAACACTTATCTTTTTGGTGATTGTGGCAGGCTTCTTGCCAATAAAGTCCTAGTTTAGCTGCACTCCTGAGTTTGTCCATCCTGACAACACCATGAACATCAGTTATAGGGGTTATCCAACACACCGGTTATCCTGACCTTTTCTTTTTTTACTATGGGCCAAAAATCTAAAAGTCAAGTAATTAGGCCACAGGGAGCAGGCTGTCAATCAGTATCACATCTGCAGTTATGCCCAGTCAGCAAAGCAGAGTGGAAGAGAAGCCACTGAATTGTCAACAAGAGCGGTTTGTGACCACTCGATGCCAGCAGAGAATGGGAGAGAGCAGAGCAGGTGGGTAGATAGCAATTACATGCCTGTTTTTTTTACCCCGTGCCTAAGAACTAAGGGTACCTAGCGATGCACCAGCGATCCCGACCAGCGATATGATGCAGTCAGGATCGCTGGTGCATCGCTAGGTGGTCGCTAGTGAGCTGCCACACAGGCAGATCTCACCAGCGACATCGCTGGGGACGGGGATCACTACTTACCTGTCAGACGCGGCGATTCTGCGTCCTCCCGCCCGCGTCCACGCGTCGCTCGTCGGCGCCACAGGAAGCCCAGCAGGAAGTGACCGACGAGAAATGATCCAGGAGCTTCTCACATGACCAGCGATAACCAGCGGGGGAGCCGGTCGGAGGTAAGTATCACATGCAGCGATATCGCTAGCAATATCGCTGCAACGTCACAAAATCGGTGACTTTACAGTGATATCGCTAGCGATATCGCAGTGTGTAACGGGGGCTTAAGTCCAGGATAACCCTTTTAAATGGTTGCCCGAACTTGTGATAAAATTCTGTAGCTACTACAGGCTGCTGAATGGTGTCAGCATGCTGTGTGCCCGGCAATGTGAGTGCGAGTAGATCAGTACATGAAATTTGCATACTTTCAGTAACGAGACAAGTAGACATGCAAATGGCATACATGCGGTCACCTTTCTGCCAGCTCACATCGGTAATACCAGGAAGTGTTAGTGCATTCAGTCACGATTCAGAAGTCTGTAGTTTCCCCTGAACAATTCCTTTAAAAAAACTGTATCAAAACTGAAAATACCATACACTCAACATATTTATAAACTGTCATCAAGTGGGGCATTAGAAATCTAACAAATTAAGCTAAACTTTTTGAAGTCGTATTAGATAAACAACATGAATAAAACATTTATAATCTTACTCACAAGTAGAGACAGGACATGATGTGGAAAAGGAAAGCTATAAAAATGATTATACACTGCAAGAACAAAGGCACATTTTTTTCACATCATGAAAATATTATACTAAAAAAATTTTTTATTGCTTATTTTCCTTTTTGCATAAGAAGTCCTGATTTCTGCTGGAGGCACACAAACAAGATCGCATGAGTAGCGCCTGATGAGGATGATTCTTGGTCAAGTGGTTCATAGCGTATTCATCTTTCTCCTGGAAAACATTTTACCAAAATCTATGGAGAAGGTACATTTCCCATATTGTATACCGGATACACGTCAATCATGTCCATTTCCCATAAGGACGTGGGTTGCCCTCCCAGGGCTGTGGGGTACTCGGTACCGGGCCGGTGTCAGTGGGATGTGTCACAGCGGCGGTGACCCGGACCGTGGCCCTGGGCGCCCAAGTAATAGAAAGATGTAGGGCGGCACGGTGGCTCAGTGGTTAGCGCTGCAGCCTTGCAGCGCTGGGGTCCTGGGTTCGAATCCCACCAAGGACAACATCTGCAAGGAGTTTGTATGTTCTCCCCGTATTTGCGTGGGTTTCCTCCGGGCACTCCGGTTTCCTCCCACACTCTAAAGACATACTGATAGGGAATTTAGATTGTGAGCCCCATCGGGGACAGTGATTATAATATGTGCAAATTGTAAAGCGCTGCGGAATATGTTAGCGCTATATAAAAATAAAGATCACATCTTATTATTAAGATGTGAGTTAAATGAATAGTTTGTGACGCCACCTGTGGTGTTCGGCAAGGGAGGTGTTAAGCCGATGCTGCATGCAGATCCTCCGGGACAGATGGTGTGGTGCAGCTGTTGTCTCAGGGCAGTGTAGATGTGGAGAAACTTAGGTGATGTAGTGTCCGGCACAGGGGATGTAGCAGTGCCAAGTGGACGGACGCAGGAAGGAATGGAGGACACCAGGGCATGTAGTGCCCACTTCTGTGCCGTGTCCTCCTGGTCAGGGACTCAGTCAACCTCCAGGCAAAATGGAAAGCTCCCTTCCACACTCCGCCAACTTATGTGTCTTTCCTGAACGTCTCCTCTATAGCACCTTTAAGTGTGAAGATCTCCAGTACTGTGTTACACTGGAGTTCCTCCTGACAGATGTTCCCAAGAACTCTACTTGCACGGCAGACAGCTGTAGCCTGCTTCGGGGACTCTCTACTCCTAAGTCCCGGCTCTCTATCCGTGTTGCTGTTGTGCCCTCAAGTCTTAGATGGGAGTAGTGCATTTACAGCCCACTACTCCACCGGTGTCTGCTGCAGACCCATTAGTGTTCATACAACCTCGGGGACCGGGCCCCGGCCTTGCTCTTAGAACTTCTAGGCAGGATTCTTCCTCTAACCCACGTCCTCTGTGTTCCCTTTTACTCCTACGTTCCGTACTTGTCCTTTCCCTTCTATGGAAGCTCAGGCTTCAGGTCAACGTCCTTCTCCTTCTTTCCTTTCCTTTCAGGTGCCAGCTGGCTCAGGTCACTGAGGCAGCTGCAGCACTCCTTCCTCCATCCCTTCCTCCATCCCTTCCTCCAGGGATTCCCACTCCTCCCGAGTGGCTTCCTTCCTCACTGACCTTGTCAGACTGACCTATCATCCTAAACCATCCCGCTCATATATATCCTGAACTCCATCCACCTCCCAGCACGTCTAGTGTTCCAAGCAGGGAACCACCAAAGGTGCTCTGCTACTGTCTAAGCAAAGAGCCTCAATGTGGTTGTGCTGAACTACTCTATTGTGTGGGGTGCGAGTGTTGGAGTGTGGTCAGGAGCCTCCAACTTACCTGGATGGTGGGGCACCACACCTTAGGAGAAGGTGCAGTATCTCTGTGGCGACTGAGCCTCAGGGGCGCCACAGACTCATTGAGTGACTCTCTTATTGCAGGACTATGTACAATATCAAATCATCACCCAGCCATGTCATGAATTTAAAGGGAATCTGTAAGCTGGTTTTTGCTATGTAATCTGACAGTAGCATGAGGGAAGAACAGAGACTCTGATTCCAGTGATGTATCACCTAGATTACTAGGTCTAGCAAAGAATCACAGTTTTTTCTGCTGCAGACCTAGCAGAGCTGAGTTGTTGAGCTGTGTATAACTCCGCCCTTTCTGTGTGTATTGTATAGTGACAGAAAGCTGCTAATCAGTGCTGAGGGTGGGGCTGGACTTTGGGGCATGTGAACAGTTATCCTGTAGTGATAATCTCCAGCAGATAAAACACTGATTGTTTCGAAACAGAAAAAGGCAGCACAGTACGTGACACATTCCTGAAATTAGGGTTTTTGCTACTATGTTATGGTGCTGTCAGATTTCATAGCAAAACCTGCTGACAGATTCCCTTTAACCCTTGTAAGTCCAAGGTTGCCTCCACCTGTTTGCTGTGGGCTTCGGCGATGAGCCCGCAACTTTCCAGCACATGTCAGTTGATTTCATCAGCTGACATGTGCACCTAACAGCCGCGGGTCTAATCATGATCCACCCCGCAGCTGTACACTGAACCATGCGGATTACCGCATCCAATACATTTATATTGCGGAAATATGTGCTGCGTAGACTAGCATTGACATGCTGCGGCTCGTAAACCTGCGCTGCGGGTAAGATTACGGCGGGTCATATAGAAGCACAGTGGGCATGGGATTTCTATAAATCTCATCCACTGTGCTTGTACTGTACAATGCAGTGTTTTGAACACAGCACAGGTGCTCTGCATCCAAAACGCTGCTATTCCTGATCTTGGGCACGTCTTTAGTCCTTAGTCTTTAACATATGGTGATGGTGTAAGGAGGTGGCGGAGGACCTCATTGCTTACCCTCTCTCCTAGGGGCTGATCCTGTGCACTTTATGCGGCACCCGGATGGTGTACCTGTGCCTTAATGTTTTACTGTGATGTGCTATGTTTGCATGGTATCTGTGTGAAGTTCCCTTTAAATGCTTGCCCAGGGCAAGGCGCTCAGCAACGACTGGGAACTAGTCAGGCCCCTGGATGGGGACAGAGACTGCTGCCCCAGACTTATGGGCAGGGAAGTGGGCATAGGACTGCATGGTGCCCCACCGAGGACAATGTGTTCAGAAATTGGACTGGGGATTGTCACTGCGGACTGTCACTGTTGCTGCCACCATTGCTGCCGCTGATATGGGGGTGAAGAGTAATAGGGAAAGAGCAGGAAGTTTTATCAGATTTACTGCAACTACTTGTTCTACCTTTTTCCTACCTCGATTACTCTATAATAATAATAATCTTTATTTTTTTTATATGTTTACTCCAAAATAAATAGTTTTCCTGTTGGATTATAACTGTGTTCCTGGATCCTGATTGCCCTTGCTGCAGCGACTGTGGAGAAGAGGTCAATCGCTTGGGGTTGCATCTAGCTGGTTTGTGTTTCATGTGCAAGGGGCCGGGGTGTTTGTGGACTGTGGCTTGAAGTAGACTCGCCCGCGACTACCATCCCGCGCCACCTTGTTACAACAGTTTAATGGAAACAGACTGTTTTACAAACTGGAGAGCTTCAGCAATTACTGATATGCTCATTGATCACCCTCACTGTCTAAAAGTTGTTTCTAATATCTGATCTGTATCTTCTCCCTTTCAGTTGCGGCTGCTGCTTACAGGCTTCAAGTGGGTAACTAGAGTACGATCCAGGCATTGCTTGAAACAACAGAATTTCCCTGCATGGTCTTGACCATAGCTGCAGCCTTTATTACAGCTATGGAAATAAGAAAGTCCAGCATGAGTAAGAACAGCACTATACATGTGTTCTTTGCACTTTTTTAAGTTTTAACTATGTAAAAAAATACTAGATATTTCGTATTTCTCTGTTGCTGGATTTAACTTCCTATTTTTCAAATATGGGAAATATCCCCTGTCATTTTTTGCTAGTGCCATCAGAAGAATGCAGATACCATTTAGGAAAACGTGTATTCTGCCAGTGATAACTGAAGTGGTAAAATGTCAATTAAATGGAATCTGTCACCAGTGGGGAAAATAAGTATTTGATACACTGCCGATTTTGCAAGTTTTCCCACCTACACAGAATGGAGAACTCTTTAATTTTTATCGAAGGTACACTTCAACTGTGAGAGACAGAATCTAAAAGTATAAACCAGAAAATCACATTGTATGATTTAAAAA
Organism: Dendrobates tinctorius; assembly: GCF_039654945.1. NCBI lineage: Eukaryota > Metazoa > Chordata > Amphibia > Anura > Dendrobatidae > Dendrobates > Dendrobates tinctorius. The sequence goes on from NW_027361719.1 coordinate 21,751,303, forward strand.
AAAAATAAAAATAAATTGTATGTAATCTGAGAGCAGCACGGCGCAGGGGCTGAGACCATGATTCCAGAGATCAGTCACTTGAGTCTTCTTGGTGTCATTTTGATGCAATGACTGTTTTCTCTGCTGCAGTTCTAGCAGTGCTCACAGAATGATGAGCTCTGTATAACCCCGCCCACTCCACTGACTGGCAACTTTCAGTGTATCTGAAAGCTCCTAATCAGTGGCGGGGGGCAGGGTTATACAGAGCAGGTAGCTAGGAGGCATGAAACACCTAGTTCTGTAGTGATAATTTCCTGCTGATAAAAAAACTGATTTTATCAAATCAGCAACTCACAGCTTAGTAAGTGACACATTGCTGGAATCAGGGTCTCTGTCCCTACATCATGCTGCGCTCAGATTACATAGCAAGAACCCGCTGATCTAATTCTCTTTAATACCCATATTTTACAATTTAATTGCAATACAATACTTTACCCCTTTACACTTACAGTGTCCCTTAAACCCTTTCTACTGCACGTTCTAATGGCCTCATTCTCCTCTAATATAGTTCCATCAGACAATGCTGGAAGTATTCCACAAAATGAACCAAGATCATACTGTTTATATACTGTTAAAATAATGCCGTTATATGACACACCCTCATATACTATCATGAGAAAACCAGTAGACGGCATGATAGCACTTTAGAATTTCTTGTTACGCAGTACGCAAGTAATATCCCCATAAAATGATCATGAAAATGTGTAGGCATTGCATAGAAAAATTTGTTAATTTTTTTTTTTTGCTAAACAATACAGACAGCTTCTTATGGCAGACAGATAAATAATGTATAAAAGAAATAGCGCATATTGTGCCAGATAGTACCTTATTGTCCTAGGAGAATGAACATGGTATACCGTACTTAGTCCAGATACTTCCATACATTCCCCAAATAAAAATGTCTATTTTTTTTTTAGACTAATACAAAAATTACTGTAAATCTCATGGGATTTTAAAAGTATCAGCTAAACGTTCGTGACTATGAGAGAAATTATTTTATAATTATAATAAAACCTTTATAATGGCGGATTAAAGTTTCTGCTGAACTTTAAAAAGTACTTCTTTATAGTAACGCATACTACTAATGCAGTTATTCAACTTATTAGAATTTACTAGAAAAACATTGGCTTTTTCCCAATGTCTCACTCTTATCCTACACTCAGCCACATTATTTCAATACTAGGAGTACGAATATGTCAATGAGCTATTGGATATGCAGTAGATATAGGATATACTGTACATAAAGGATGGGCAAGTTTGTTTTTTAATTGTGAATACACATGTAGATCTATCAACATGACCCACAGAAATGCTCATGACCCTCAAAGTCTTAACCTGAGCATGATTTCCGTTCTTTACAACAGCTTGCAAGATTGGATCATCCAGATGGCTTGTCTATATAGAAGCTAAATATAAGTCATAGCGGCATAGCTTTAACAAAATGGTGAAGAACACTGCAATGAAGATTTAAAGGGAATCTGTCACCCCATTTTTCGACTATCAGCTGCCGGCACCGCCATCAAGGGCTTAACTACAGCATTCTGTAATGCTGTAGATAAGCCCCCTATGTAACCTGAAAGATAAGAAAAATGAGTTAGATTATATTCACCCAGGGGCAGTCCGGGTACGGTTTAGGTCCGATGGGTGTAGCGTTCCGTTCCGGCGCCTCCCATCTTCTAACGGTGACGTCCTCTTCTTTGCTTCCGGTTGTGGCTTCTGCGCAGGCGCACTGCTCTGCCCTGTTGAGGGCAGAGCAAAGTACTGCAGTGCGCAGGCGCCGGATCAGGTCAGAGAGGTCCGACACCTGCACACTGCACTACTTTACTCTGCCCTCAACAGGACAGATAAAGTACGCCTGCGCCGGAGCCGCAATGGGAAGCAAAGAAGAGGACGTCACCGTTACAAGATGGGAGGCGTCAGACCACGACACCCATCGGACCAAGACCGGACTGCCCCCGGTGAGTATAATGTAACTCGTTTTTCTTATCTTTCAGGTTACATCAGGGGCTTATCTACAGCATTACAGAAAGAAGTTTGTCATTATACTGCTAATATACTGTCCCTTAACCTAGGAAAGCCCTAGTCAATCCCTAACCCTGGGGTTATCCCTGAAGGTGGGGAGGCCTGGATCTCTTACCTCTCTGTGCTCCTGCAAAATCCTGCACAGCTGCCACCCTCGTCCCAGCGAGGAAAGGGGCAGGAGTGAAAGGGGAACACTGACTGAATCAAGGCACAATCAAACAACAGAAGCACAGGACAAAATACAATGGGAAAATGGGTTCACAGTAAGCAGGCAGAAAAGCAACATGAAAGAGTACCAAAAAGGCAAAGGTAGAAGCATTCACAACAAACCGCATACATTTTCAAGACTACTACAGTAACTCTCCAGAACACTTTATCCAATGAAGCCAGGAACAGAATGAAGATTCTATTGCTTGCATTGAGGGAAGCCAGCTACAGGTTTATATAATTGAAGGGTGTGGTTCCAATAAGCAGCTCAGCCAATAGACCATGAGGAACTGAATACCCTTTCCATGCCACAAGAGACCTGTAAACTCATGAATGGCCTTGTAGATTTAAAGAGGACCTGTGTTCCGCTAATTGCAGCGATCTTCTAATCTCAGATGTTCCACAGGTCCCAGCAGAATGTGGTATATTCATGGCACAGAGATACTGCGGGACTGGACTGGGAATCCCTAGGACTGACAGAAGCAGGGGCAGCAGGGATAGTCCAAGTAGAAGGAAAGGAAAATCCGGAATTGTCATCTGCTGTTGATGCAAGAAATGGAAAATGCGGTGCCCGATGCTATGAGTTGCAATATATTATACATGGACTGTTGAGTAAAGTTCTTTGTGATGAAAAGAATTGGGTGCCCCTTGACCTGGAGTGAGCTGAGTTCTGTGCCCTACAAGTGAGTGCAATACACCCCATACATCACAGCACATTTAATCGGGGACACAAATTCTCTGTAAAGTATCAGGGTGACATGGAGCAGAAGCTCGCCCACGACTATTGCCCTCTGGCTCCTTACAGTTGATCGGAAAGAGAATTTTTCGACAGGCGTCCTGACATTTTCCACCAATGATGGTCCAAATGCAGCAAAACAGACCCAAACTATGATGCTTCCTTCACTGTAATTGACAGACGGTAATAGGTTTTCATACAATAATGCAGTGTTTTTCTTTCTCCAATCATAACTACCCTCATTTAAAACAAAAAACGTTATTTTGGTCTCATTTATATATATATATTTATATATATATATTATGCAGTATAATCGTTAACTTTAGGCCTTTTAGAGATCATTTTTTTCTTCAACTTGCTGTTCACAATAACAGTAATTTTGACCAGGGTTGCCCAAACTTTTACATGACACTGTATGTGTTTTTGGTGTTTTTTTTACCGCACGGTAATAGTAATAAAAACAAAATTACAGACAAGTTGAATTAAATATTGCAGGTTTATAATTCAAGCAAATGTCAGATGGACAATAACTGATTTTGCAGCCCAGGAGAGACATATTTGTCCATTATTGTAGGTTTTTTAACCAGAAAGTGGCATGTACAGTAGGATATGGAAGGGTTAAGACAGGACCCGTCAGAGAAGTGTCACCTTGCCGCGGTTGACGGGCACACATGTGTAGGGTAAGTGGACTGACCTATGGACCTGTCTGCAGAAGGGGATGTAATACTGTAGGTTGGCCACAAGTTGGCAGCAGAGAGCAGTGAGAAATTGCTTTACATCAGCTTAAGGCTACGAAACCACAGAGTCATGGGGGTGGGGTTTACAGGAGCTCTAGAGGGGAATTCCCAGAGCGAGGGAATATAAGAAGGAGTAGAGAGTTCCAGAAGGAGTCAGTCCAGAGAGAGGAGCTCAGGAGAGGAGAAGACTGAAGGGAGAGATGGACAGAGAAGAAGCTCCAGAAGGGACTGAGGAGGAAGACAGTCAGGGGGTTGGCCCTGACAGGAGAGCCGCAGGACAGAGAAGGCCGGGGGTACCAGACGGATGGACTCGGACAGGTGAAGCGCTGTGGTGGTAGGCCTAGGGCAGCCACAGTGAAAGAGCCACGAGGGACGTCAATTAGGAAAAGGAAGGAAGTGAAGGTACCCGGGCCTGTGTGCGGAGTTGAGCAGCTGCTGTGTGGTGCTGCGGAGTCGAGCAGCTGCTGTGTGGTGCTGCGGGTTGTCGAGAGGACGGCCAATAAAGAGGCCCTGTTGAACTCATATCGGTGTCTGTGTTGAGTCTGTTTGCGGCGGAAGAAGGACCACCCCCGTGTCGGCACACCTACCTACACATGAATTGGCCAAATCATGTGCTAAGAACCTTTGCTTTCTTTGTAAGTACATCTTGCTGAGGAACAGAGTGTTTGGAAGTTGCATTAACATCATATGTCTTGGCATTCACAGGGTGCTGCTGTACCTTTTTCATACATATATATACTATATATATATATATATATATATATATATATTTATATAAAATATTTAACTTTAGGCCTTTTAGAGATCATTTTTTCTTCAACTTGCTGTTCACAATAACAGTAATTTTGACCGGGGTTGCCCAAACTTTTATATGCCACTGTATGTGTTTTTGGTGTTTTTTTTACCGCATGGTAATAGTAATAAAAACAAAATTACAGACAAGTTGAATTAAATATTGCAGATTTATAATTCAAGCAAATGTCAGATGGACAACAACTGATTTCCTTTGTGTTGAAAACTAGAACTGATAACACCCATCATGTCCCCTCTGAAGCTGTGTCATCCTGATATGATTAAACACGTGTAGGTTGCGGGACAGGTTTGTTTCTGGAGGCAAAATAACACTGTTTCTGACATATGGGATGATTTTGCACAGAAATTTAACCGGAATTTTGGCATTGATGTGCTTGAAAAGGAAATGTGGAGAGCTACATGGAAGGTCCTCAGCTTGCCATAAGAACATCACCTTCTTGTGGTTTTTGGGGTGTGCTACTTATTTTATGATAATGTTATTATGTCTGTGATTGTACATCATGTTAATTACCAAAAAAGCACATTTATGAATACACTGTAATGACCAGAGAAAATACATGGAACAGAGTTTAACTGAGATATTTCCTATTTGTTATAAGTAGATGATAAAGAATGGATACATTGAAAGTGTTTTTATTTATTTTCCTGTGTAATCTCTCTTTTTTCAAAGCTGATTTTGATTTAACGACCTATTAAATGTCCATACAGCATACGATAACATCTGTGGAAATTGACGTCTCGGCTGTACCTCAATAATAAATGGAAGGTGCTTCACTAATAAGGAACATGTAGTAAGGCTAATTGATCACAGGATAGAATACAAACCATAACTTGAAAATTGGTTTATTTTGGGCAGCCATTAGTGATGAGCGAACATGCTCGAATAAGCTGTTATCCAAGCATGCCAACCGAGTGACTTCAGCGGGCTGGAATAATATGTTAGATTCCCTGCGCTTGCATGACCCGCGGCTGTTCGACAGCCGCTACACATGCAGAGATTGCCTAATAAACAGGCAATCTCTGCATTGTTTTGGCTGTTGAACAGCCGTGAGACATGCAGCTATGGGGATTCAAACATATTTTTCGAGCATGCCGAAGACATTAGGTTGGCACCAGAGCATGCTTGGATAACAGCTTATTCGAGCACATTTGCTTATCACTAGCAGCCAAGCAGCATTATAACAAACACTATTTCAAATATGTTGCCAAACTGTGTTTGCACACATCATTAATTTTGTCAAAGAACAGTGCGGATGTTTCACCACCAGATGTTCAGAAGCATATGAATTGTCTGCATTGAATAAAATAACGTAGAAAACTCTTTTCTTAAAAGAAACAAATATTTTTAACAAATAGCAGTGCTTTAGAAAAGATACTGCGAGGTGGGTGCAAGGGCTTTAAATGGAATGTATCATCATAAAATGGCTTATTGATTAAATCAGTTTTTTTCAGTTATATTATTTAAAAATGTTTTTTTTGCCATATTAAAATATGTATTATCAAAATTGAGACCGTACTATTTTCACACCTAATACATGGGCTATGTTAGATTCATACTTACTGTTTTTTTTTTTACAGAAGACTTTTCAGCAGTATCATTATCATCAAAGGCAAGAATACATTCACAGGAAACACGTCTGCACATATTGATAACAAAGGATCCACCAATCACAATAGGCAATGTCACAGCTGACCCTGCTCCCCCTCCTTTCACAATAGGTGATGTCACAGCTTCCCCTGCTTCCCCTCCTTTCACAATAGGTGATGTCACAGCTGAACCTGCTTCCCCTCCTTTCATAATAGGTGATGTCACACCTGAAACTGCTCCCCCTCCTTTCACAATAGGAAATGTCACAGCTGACCCTGCTCCCCCTCCTTTAACAATAGTCAAAATCACAGTTGACCCTGCTCCCCCTCCTTTCACAATAGTCGAAGTCACAGCTGACCCTGCTTCCCCTCCTTTCATAATAGGTGATGTCACACCTGAAACTGCTCCCCCTCCTTTCACAATAGGAAATGTCACAGCTGACCCTGCTCCCCCTCCTTTCACAATAGGTGATGTCACAGCTGACCCTGCTCCCAATTCTTTCACAATAGGTGATGTCACAGATGACCCTGCTTCCCCTCCTTTCACAATAGGTGATGTCACAGATGACCCTGCTTCCCCTCCTTTCACAATAGGTGATGTCACAGATGACCCTGCTCCCCCTCCTTTCACAATAGGTGATGTCACAGATGACCCTGCTTCCCCTCCTTTCACAATAGGTGATGTCACAGATGACCCTGCTTCCCCTCCTTTCACAATAGGTGATGTCACAGATGACTCTGCTCAACCTCCTTTCATAATAGTCGAAGTCACAGCAGACCCTGCTCCTCCTTTCACAATAGGTGATGTCACAGATGATCCTGCTTCCCGTTCCTTCACAATAGGTGATGTCACAGATGACCCTGTCCCCCTACTTTCACAATAGGTGATGTCACAGCTGACCCTGCTCCACCTCCTTCCACAATGATTTTGCACACTCTCATTTGATGCTTCAATAGAAGATAGGGTTAGTCATTTTTTGCTGCTAGAGTCCATGTGAAAGAGCAAGAAGTCTAAGGCTAGTTTCACACTAGCGTTTTTGAGCGCACCGACGGCCTGCGCACGGCCGCCGCTAAGCCCCGACCCCTGCCGCGCCTACCGGCGCATGACGCTGCATGCGCCCTGCGTCCCCTATCTTTATCACTGGGGGCGCAGGCTGTGCGCAGTATGCGTTTGGCGGCACATGCGCCTTTTTGACGGTGCGCCGGCGCAACCAAACTGCAGCAGGTTGCGTTTGGCGCAGGTCGGCGCACCGTCAAAAGGACGCATGCGCCGCCAGACGCATACTGCGCACGGCCTGCGCCCCCAGTGATAAAGATAGGGGACACAGGGCGCATGCAGCGTCATGCGCCGGTAGGCGGAGCTACCGGGGGAGGCGCGGCAGGGGGCGGGGCTTAGTGACGGCCGTGCGCAGGCCGTTGCTGCGCTCAAAAACGCTAGTGTGAAACTAGCCTAAAATAGCTTTTCTGACTCATGTGAAAGTGCATACTCATTTTTTAATAACAGTTTGTGGGCGGAAAAATTAAAAAAAATTACCATTTTTCATGTTCAATCTGTTTTTCAATCTGATTTAAACGATAGGTCAATTTCTGATGACACATTTACTATAATGAATCCTTTTTTAGCAATAGTGAGGGTGGAATTTTAATGGTTAAATCATCTTTAAGGTTTTTCCAGTTGCAATACAAAAATACTTTTTTGAACAGAAATCTCTGGAGGATAGGTGGATTTTGAGAAACAAAACCTCAAATTTCAAATTGTTGACTTTATTGCTGGGTTCAGAGGAGCCTATTGAAAATCATTTAATTGTAGTGCTGAGGAACATGTTGGCGCTATATCAATAAAATGATTATTATTATCAAGTTTACACTAAAAAAGCATGATTTTAATTCATATTGTCATCCATTTTCCATCCATGTGCCATCCCTGATCCTTATCTTTTCAATGAACCACATCAGCAAACAGTATAGCTCTCCCTGTCACATTTCCCATATGTAAGGCAAGAGGCTAGCCTACAGGCAGAAGCTAAATACCAGGAGTGAGAGGACACCTAAATTTTTTTTTCTACAATTTTTATTATATTTTTAAAATCACATTCATATTTTGTATTTTTATTCTAAATTTATCATATAATAGCAAACATTTGGATAAATGTGGATGCTAATCTGCTGTGCCCTGTGTCATTCTAACATATTATTGTTAGGCTATTTGTAAGGACTATATGGGGTTCTCTTCCAGGTTCCTAGGAGTTCCTCTATGTTGTCTCCAGTACCCAATTGCTTAATTGGATTACAAGGGAGAGACCCCTTTGATCATACCAATTTCATTATTGACTGCTTGATGAAAGAGTAAAACTGCCTAGGGTTAAATGTAGGTCTCTGGGCTCTTTGAAAGGAGGATATTGAAATACAGATGTCTATATGCAGATTTGTTTTAATAAGTATGCATTCACTTTTATATAACGCTTCATTAATTTAGCTAAATAAAACAAAATCTATGATTAGACTTCCACTGCGTAAAACATTCGATGTTTAACTAGGATTTATTGGTAGGTAAATCACTTTAGGTGTCCAAGGTGAAAATTTTACTATATGCCCCAACTAGGGATGTATACTTATTAGCATTCGGTACTCGGCGAGTAATGCGGTACTCGAATCCTGGTGAGTATTTCACTACTCGCCTCGCAATATTCGGTACAGCCCACACAGTCCCCGCACAGCCCAGCACAGTCCCCGCACAGCCCAGCACAGTCCCACACAGCCCAGCACAGTCCCCACACAGCCCAACACAGTCCCGCACAGCCCAGCACAGTCCCGCACAGTACCTGCACAGCCCAGCACAGTCCCGCACAGTCCCGCACAGGCCAGCACAGTCCCCGCACAGGCCAGCACAGTCCCCGCACAGCCCAGCACAGTCCCGCACAGCCCGGCACAGTCCCCGCACAGAACCTGCACAGCCCAGCACAGTCCTGAACAGGCCTGCACAGTCCCGAAATGCCCTGCACAGTCCCGCACAGCCCGGCACAGTCACCTCACAGTACCTGCACAGGCCAGCACAGTCCCGCACAGGCCAGCACAGTCCCACACAACCCGGCACCGTCTTCGCACAGTTCCAGCCCAGCACACACACACAGCCCATTACTCGCATTTCCCATTGACTTACATTGGACTCGCTACTCGTTACGAGTACCCGAGTATTAGGAGCTACTCGTAACGAGTACAGCGAGTCCAAGTATTTCACTACTCTCTCATCCCTGGCCCCCAACACATACAATTCCTAAAATTGAGTAGCTGGTTGGCTAATTAATCATTTAGTTGTTCCCTGGAGATTACTTGAATTGGTTGTTTGTCCTATTCGTGTGTAATGTTCGGACAGCTAGGCTCCGGCTACATTTGCTGGTTCCAACAATTGCCACAAGACTGAAAGTATGCGATTGTCACGCGGGGCTTAGGTCAACTAAGGCAGAAATACCCGGGGCCCCTGTGGTGTCCCTTTAACTAGGGGAAACCCTGTCTGACCCTCAACTCAGGGTTTTTGCTGATGGTGCAAATGCCTGAGCCTCCAACCTTTCCTTATCTCCTGCTCAGCCCTAAGCTTAACCCTCCACCCTCCACCCAGTGAGGAGACAAACCACATAAGCCCACACAGTAATGACAGACAGGGAGAACTTAAACTGCACCGCGCCGCATACACACAGGACTATACAGTAATGTGAACAGGGCACAACAAAACACAAATATGGGAAGGCGAGAAGGTAACAACGGATCATACGACACCAGATATGAATCTCTCTCTCTCCCCAACACCTCCACTCCAGACCGGAACCACTTGGTAAGAAACACAAGCTATAATCGGCGACGCCCATAGGCCAGCACGACTATTTAAAGACCGTGGGCGTGACCAAACATCCAACCTGATCTCCAGCTAGATTAACCCACGATAGCCTAAGAAAATCAAGCCGGCGCCACTGAGGCTATAGTGGACGGAGGTGGAACTACCTCTGCCTGCCGGACGCTGTGGTGTGAATATCGTCCGACATGACAGTACCCCGTCTTCTACGAGGGACCCCAGGGCCCTCAAGACTCATAGGACCCGGCTTGTCCAGATGACGGCGGTGAAACGAACTGACCAGCCGATCCGCATGTATGTCCGAGGCTGGTACCCAAGACCTCTCCTCCGGACCATACCCCCGCCAGTGTACCAAATACTGAAGAGTACGGCGCACTACTCGAGAGTCCACTACCTTGGAGACCTCAAACTCTAAATCGCCATCCACCATGACCGGAGGTGGCATCGGCGTCGTGTCCACAGAGCCTACCACCTTTTTCAATAAAGCCCAGTGAAACACATTGTGTATCTTGTATACTGCAGGAAGTTCCAACCGATAAGCAACTGGGTTAATGATGACAGCAATCTTAAAAGGCCCAATAAACCTTGGACCCAATTTTAAAGATGGAATTTTGAGTTTTATGTTTTTAGTCGTTAACCACACCCATTGACCCACACACAGGTCCGGACTTGGCACGCGTCTACTGTCAGCCACCCGTTTGTACCTCGCACTCATGCTCAACAATCGCTGTTTCACCCTCCTCCAGACCGATGATAATTGAGCTCCTAGCTGGTCCTCCTCCGGGACGCCCCCCGAGTCACCCTGACGTAAGGTACAAAATTGAGGATGTTGACCGTAAACACAAAAGAACGGAGACTCTCCCGATGACTCTTGGCAGTGATTATTTAACGCGAACTCGGCCAGAGGAAGGAAAGTAGACCACTCCTCTTGGTTGTCGGACACAAAGCATCGTAAATACTGCTCCAGATTTTGGTTCATGCGCTCAGTTTGACCATTTGACTGTGGATGAAATGCCGATGAATGTGACAACTTGATCCCCAAACGTGAGCAAAAAGTTTTCCAAAACCTCGCAACAAATTGAGTTCCCCTATCAGATACTATGTCCGACGGAACTCCGTGGAGTCTGACCACCACCTGCACAAACACCTGAGCCAACGTCTTTGCATTGGGCAAGGAAGGCAATGACACAAAATGCGCCATCTTTGAAAATCGGTCAACCACCACCAGGATGACCGTGTTCCCCGCCGAGGCTGGCAAGTCAGTGATAAAATCCATGGAGATTTCTGTCCATGGCCTATTAGGTACCCCCAGAGGCTGTAGTGACTTGGCCCTAGCGCATGTGATGCAAGCTGCCACGTACGAGACCACATCCTGCCAGATTTCGGGCCACCAGAAATGACGCGATACCAGCTCCAAGGTGCCCTTAACCCCTGGATGACCAGCCAGTACTGAGTCGTGGTGTTCCCTCAACACCTTAAGACGAAGATGAAGGGGTACAAATGATTTGTTGGCGGGAAGTCCTGGCGGTACCTCCTCTTGGGCCTCGGCAATCTCCGCCTCTACCTCAGTCGTGAGAGCCGAAACCACTACACCTTCCTGGAGGATGGGTACCGGCTCTTCCCGAGGTTCTCCCCCCGGAAAACACCTGGACAAGGCATCGGCCTTGGTGTTTTTAGCCCCGGGACGGTAAGTCACCAGAAAATTGAAACGTGTAAAAAGCAATGCCCAGCGAGCCTGCCTAGGAGACAGACGCTTGGCCGACTCCAGATAGAGCAGGTTCTTATGGTCGGTGATGACTGTGACCTGGTGAGCCGCCCCCTCCAAGAAGTGTCACCATTCCTCAAAAGCCAATTTGATGGCCAACAACTCCCTGTTGCCGATATCATAATTCCGTTCGGCTGGCGATAGCTTCTTGGAGAAGTAGGCGCATGGATGCATATCGCTCAAAGATGAGCCCTGTGACAGTACTGCCCCCACTCCCACCTCAGACGCATCAACCTCCACCACAAAAGTTTTAGACACATCCGGTTGCACCAGAATGGGGGCTGAAGCAAAACTGTTCTTCAGACGCTCAAATGCACGCATCGCCACCTCAGACCAGCTAGCCAGATCGGTACCTTTTTTGTCATGTCCGTGAGCGGTTTGGCTATAGTAGAAAAGTGTTTTATAAATTTCCTATAATAATTAGCAAACCCAAGGAACCGCTGGAGCGCTTTCAGATTATCAGGCCTTTCCCATTGCAGCACCGCTTGCACCTTCGCGGTGTCCATTTTAAACCCTGCGGCGGACACAATATATCTTAAAAAAGGCAACTCCTGAACAAAAAATAAGCATTTTTCCAGCTTAGCATAGAGCTTATTCTCACGGAGCAACTGTAACACCTGCCTGACATGCTCTAAATGAGTGTCCCGGTCGCTCGAATAAATGATGATATCATCCAGGTATACAATCACAAATATCCCCAGGACATGAGCAAATACATCATTAATAAAATGTTGGAAAACAGCAGGCGCGGTTGTCAACCCAAATGGCATAACCAGGCTCTCAAAATGACCCTCAGGAGTGTTAAACGCCGTCTTCCACTCATCCCCATGACGGACCCTTATGAGGTTATACGCCCCCCTGAGGTCAAGCTTGGAAAACAAATCAGGGATCAAAGGCATCGGGTATGGATCACGGATCGTAATCTGGTCTAACTCCCGGAAATCCAGACACGGGCGTAACCCCCCATCTTTCTTCTTAATGATGAAAAACCCCGCTGCTACAGGTGAGGACGAAGGCCGGATGTGTCCTTTGCTCAGACTCTCCGCAATGTAGTCTTTCAGAGCTTGTCTCTCTGGACCAGAAATATTAAACATCCTGGCCTTAGGTAATTTGGCCCGGGGTTTTAACCTAATCACACAGTCATAGGCTCGATGTGGAGGCAGTTCTGAGCAACCCCTCTCAGAGAATACATCCGCGAAATCCTGCAAAGCCTCCGGAAGGCTGGGCGTCACGGCGGACACACATGTGGCCAAGCAATTGTCCTGGCAGAAACCACTCCATTGGACTATGTCCTGAGTTTTCCAATCAATCACCGGGTTGTGCCTGGACAACCATGGAAAACCCAGGACCATTTGTGCTGGGAGATTACGGAGGACCCTACATGTAACCCACTCAGAATGTAGGACCCCAATGTGGAGTTTCACCTCAGCCACAAACTCCGTAATCTCCCCTTGTGGGAGGGGAGCGGCATTAATGGTAACCACCTGAATAGGATGAGGGAGTTTTTCGATCTTAAACCCGGCAGTGCGTGCAAACTCCTCATCTATAAGATTGGTGGCGGAACTGCTATCCACAAACACTGATATAGGTAGCTCTCTGCCCGCGATAATAACCTTGGCAGGGAGCATACATTGAGATACCATCATGGAGGATATGCATACGCTCAGTTGGGCCTCCTCCATACCAACTGAGCTTAACAGTTTTCGCCGGTGTGACCTTCTTCGGTAGCACAGGACAAGCGTTAACATAATGATTTCTTTTACCACAGTAAAAACATGCTCCGGGCTTCCTGAACCCAGGAACGCGACGCTTAACCTGTGACACCCCCGCAATTTGCATAGGTTCAGTGGGCTCACCTGCAGCAACCACACTTGCACCTCTGCTTTCCCCCAGGGTTAGCGTCTCCTGTGCCCCTTGACGCAAACGGCGATCAATACGTATAACCAAACTCATGGCAGACTCCAACGATGCAGGAGTCTCATACATCGGGAGGGCCTGTTTAACTCTTCCTGAAACCCCATGAATAAACTGACTCCGCAGCGCTGGGTCGTTCCACTGTGTGTCTACTGCCCAACGGCGAAATTCTGAGCAATAGTCTTCCGCCATACGTTCCCCCTGATGGAGGGCGCGGATTTTAGATTCTGCTAGAGCCAATCTGTCAGGATCATCATAAATGAGCCCGAGTGCAGAAAAAACATTATCAACAGAATGAAATGTAGCAGAGTCAGCTGGTAAGGAAAATGCCCATGCTTGGGGGTCCCCACTCAGTAATGATAACACCAGACCCACCCACTGAGCCTCATTACCTGAGGAGACCGGGCGCATGCGGAAGTATAACTTGCAGGCCTCCCGAAATATGACAAATTTGCTGCGTTCCCCTGAGAATCGTTCTGGTAGCGGGATCTTCGGCTCTGCAACGATACCTGCAGATGCCGTTTGCACCTTCGCTACTACCAGGCACTGCTGCTGAACTGCCCCTTTCAACTCGGAGACCTGTAAGGACAGCGCCGCCAACTGGCGGGTTATGGAATCCATGGGATCCATGGACTCCTGAAAAATGTAGGCCGATTATAATGTCACGCGGGGCTTAGGTCAACTAAGGCAGAAATACCCGGGGCCCCTGTGGTGTCCCTTTAACTAGGGGAAACCCTGTCTGACCCTCAACTCAGGGTTTTTGCTGATGGTGCAAATGCCTGAGCCTCCAACCTTTCCTTATCTCCTGCTCAGCCCTAAGCTTAACCCTCCACCCTCCACCCAGTGAGGAGACAAACCACATAAGCCCACACAGTAATGACAGACAGGGAGAACTTAAACTGCACCGCGCCGCATACACATAGGACTATACAGTAATGTGAACAGGGCACAACAAAACACAAATATGGGAAGGCGAGAAGGTAACAACGGATCATACGACACCAGATATGAATCTCTCTCTCTCCCCAACACCTCCACACCAGACCGGAACCACTTGGTAAGAAACACAAGCTATAATCGGCGACGCCCATAGGCCAGCACGACTATTTAAAGACCGTGGGTGTGACCAAACATCCAACCTGATCTCCAGCTAGATTAACCCCCGATAGCCTGAGAAAATCAAGCCGGCGCCACTGAGGCTATAGTGGACGGAGGTGGAACTACCTCTGCCTGCCGGACGCTGTGGTGTGAATAGCGTCCGACATGACAGCGATTTGCATAGTTGTGGTCTCGAGTTGTCTAGAGTTTCAGTCGCTTCTGAATAGAATCTAATCAAGAGACTGAGACTGGTCAGCATGTGATTGCTGACTGCAAATCACATACTTGCGTCTTGTGACGACAACTGGACCGGCAAGTGGTCTTCATAACAGTACATTATACATTGTTAGGATTTGGCAAACTGCGCAACTTGTCAAAAATCTCCGCAGGGGTGGAGTGTTTTTTTTTTTTTTAAATTGTGATTACTAAAAAGAAGGCCGAACATAGCTTTTTTATGAAAAGTTTAATTACCGGTAATCCAAAATTTGCAACCTGCCTAACGCTGCCCAGGTGACCATCTATTCCACTTACGGTAGTTCTGTCACTGCTAGGATTTATTTTTCTTGTACTTTTAACTTGAATGGTGGCCAATGGCCATTATTGATTACTGCAGTGTAGCATCCCTTTACTTCGATATGAGCTGTGCTGCGATACGAAATAATGGCCAACATACAGCATATACAGCTATGGGATTCCAGCTCTAAAGCCCCCGTTACACACTGCGATATCGCTAGCAATATCGCTGTAAAGTCACCGATTTTGTGACGTTACAGCGATATTGCTAGCGATATCGCTGCATGTGATACTTACCTCCGACCGACTCCCCCGCTGGTTATCGCTGATCGCGCAAGAAGCTGCTGGACCATTCCTCGTCGTCCACTTCCTGCGGCGCTTCCTGCTGTGACGACGAGTGACGCGTGGAGCCGGGCGGGAGGACGCAGGATCGCCGCGTCTGACAGGTAAGTAGCGATCCCCGTCCCCTGCGATGTCGCTGGTGAGATCTGCCTGAGTGGCAGCTCACTAGCGACCACCCAGCGATTCACCAGCGATCCTGACCGTGTCATATCGTTGGTCGGGATCGCTGGTGAGTCGCTAGGTGTAACGGTACCCTAATGGCTGCAGGACTTTAGACCAGCAAATTAGTGGGGGTGCTGGGAGCTGCATCTGCACTGTTCTAATCTTCACGACCTATAATAATCACAGTCCTGGACAACCCCTTAAAGCTTCAGTAATCAAGAAATATGTTTCTGTCTAAAGCTCCCTTTACATCTAAAAAATCCCAAAGCAAACACACATTGTTACTATCATCTAAGGCACTTACCATAGTATAAGAGATTTAAACAAGCCATTAAAGAGGTATAAAAAGCTGCAAAATTTTTTTGCTGTTGTTGTACCAATAGCGGTTCTTACAGCAAACCTGTCAGAAGGATTTTGCTAAGCAAACTACAGACATTGTCTGGTTGGCGCTGTTACACTGATTAAAATGATACCTGTGTTGAATAAATCCATCTTGTGGTTGTTGTTTAATCTTTATTTGCAGTTTTCAGTTAATGAGATTCTCATGCTTTGGAGCAGCGTGGGGGGCAGCCTGTGGGAGGGTCTGTGTTTGTTGCTCTGGCCTCATCTTCACCATTGTGGCTTAAATGACAGGCCACTGAACCTTCAGTGACCTTCCTCATTTAAATATTGAAGTTAATATTGTGGTCTGTTGGTCTTTTCTTCAACTCCGGAATCATTTTAATGAGAGTAAGGCCATGTGCACACATTGAGTGTTTGGTGAGTTTTTTAACCCAGTATTTGTAAGCCAAAACCAGGAGTGGATCGGTCAGAGGAAAAGCATAATAGAAACATTTGGACCATTTCTGCATTTTCACCCATTCCTGGTTTTTGCTTACAAATACTGGGGTAAAAAACTCACCAAATACTGAATGTGTGCATGTGGCTTAACAGCACCAACCTGACAATGCCTGTAGTTTACTTAGCAAAATCTTGATGACAGGTTCGTTTTAATGCGTCTATGGAAACCTACCTGAAAAAATTGTGATTTAGCTTCTACAGAGTCATTTTCAATCATTTGATCAACAGGAATTCATGAAAATAGGATCAGATTAAAATCAATTGCAAAAACACTACAAACCAGAGACAAATAGGACATACAGCATTTTTTTAATGCAGTGAGCCTTATAATGCACAGTTTCAAAGGGGTTTTGTATTCGCTTTCTTTTTATCCCCATAGGTAAAAATAATAAAACTAGCATTACTCACCCTTTGCAGGAGGTTGTGTAAGAATAGTATATGGGCCATGTATTGTACAATAGTTCTGTTTATGGCAAAACGTGCTTCCTGATTTGGAGGTGGTATTGGGCTGCCTTTCATCTTGGGTCAAGGTTCAGCTGATATGTCCGCCCCTGTGCTGCAGTCATGTCACCATTACAGTGCACATGACCACTTCAGCCAATCCACAGAAAACACTATTAAAATATATGGACAATAATTATTTTCCCAAAATTCAACACACATACAACCCTGGAATTTGTATTTTGTCCACTGCAGAAACTATACACTGGAAGTAACACAGATGATAGTTAGGACCTAGGACTTATGGTACATCTTTAAAAATTGCTGAGGGAAAAATGATGGAAGATTGCTTTTTCTTACTTTTGGAAAAATGTCATCATGGTTCTCAGAAATCTCATTTACAGAAGCACGCGAAGAAAGATTGTCTCAGATAGTCATCCATGTATTCAATATTCCTAAGTGTTTTCATACAACAATAGGGCTGTTTCACAAAATCCAAGGTGATGAATCAGAGGAGGTTCTGAAACGCGATGATGCAATAACAGCTTTCCACATTTGTGGTGTTAGCAATAGATGGATCGATTTATATATTCTGGACTTATTTTATGCAGGACAGCAAGTACTAACAATTTATGGCAATTTTTCTTTCCAGTCAGGCTTGCAATCTAACCTTAGTTGTTGAAAATAATGATCTATCAAAAGGTCACAAAGAGCAGACACTGGGTTCAGAATTAGGTCTCCAACAAATTTCACAGATGACATGTCTATTTTAAGGTAGGCGATCTGGATGACCTAGCTAATCCCAATTAAACTGTAAAGATCCTCGTTAACACAATTTTATACTCTTCTGCCATAATAATAGGCACAAACCTTATTGCACTGGTATCATATCCATGGGGCCTCACTATTACAAGAACTGGAGCTCCAGTCTCCCAGTCCTTCCCACTGTGGTCTGGATTGAATAGAGAAACTTTATCATGATGCCCAGTTGCCAATAAGCTAAGTGTCTAGCGGACTAAGGGCTCACTCAGACATCAGTGATTCTTCTCGTATGCAAAAGTTTAATCTGATTTTCATCAGAATTTAGTCGGTGTCAGCTTTTAGCATCAGAGTTTCACTGGAGTTTGCTCAGAGTCAGGTCAGAATGTCAGTTTTTCCCATCACAGTTTGGTCGGAGTTTTATAAGTTTCTCTTGGATAAAAAAATTAGGTGATGTCACAGCCGACTCTGCTCCATCTCCTTCCACAATTATTTTTTCACACTCTCATTTGATGCTTCAATAGAAGATAAGGTCAGAGTCATTTTTTGCTTCTAGAGTCCATGTAAAACAGCAAGAAGTCTAAAATAGCTTTTGTGACTCATGTGAAAGTGCATATTAATTTTTTTATTAACACAGTTTGTGGGCTGAAAAATAAAAAATTAAAAAAATTACCATTTTTTATGTACAATCTATTTTTCAATCTGATTTAAACAATAGATCATTTTCTGATGACACATTGACTATAACGAATCCTTTTTTAGCAGTAGTGAGGGTGGAATTTTAATGGTTAAATCATATTTAAGGTTTTTCCAGTGGCAATACAAAATAATAATATTCTGCCATAATAATAGGCACAAACCTTATTGCACTGGTATCATATCGATGGAGCCTCACTATTACAAGAACTGGAGTTCCAGTTGCCAATAAACTAAGTGTCTAGCGGACTAAGGGCTCACTCAGACATCAGTTATTCTTCTCGTATGCAAAAGTTTAATCTGATTTTCATCAGAATTTAGTCGGTGTCAGCTTTTAGCATCAGAGTTTCATTGAAGTTTGCTCAGAGTTAGGTCAGAATGTCAGTTTTTCCCATCAGAGTTTGGTCGGAGTTTTATAAGTTTCTCTTGGATGAAAATATAAAAAGATGAAGGTTTCACAAGCTTTTACTATGAAACAGTCCATGAAAAACAGACAGCACGTGGATGGTATCCGAGTACTGTTTTTTTTCACAGACCTATAGACTTGCATTGCCAAGATCGATCCGTGCCTCAGATAAAAAATGGCCACCTTCAGATAAAACTCTTCTTACTTTTCAAATAGTTGGCTGACTTGTCCAGGACTGGTGTAAACCAGCAAATGCCTAAAAAAATACCTGCAACTACGAGTTGCTCATAAATTTTACAACATTTCAAATAGTTTTATGCCTGAATTCTGGCATACAAAAATGTTGGTGAATCGGGGTCATAATCTTTTACAGAATGAGATATTACTTATTGGAAGCCTCTTCTAATGTTAACAAAATGAAGAATATTAGTAGATGACTGTTCTCAATGGTCCAACAGAGGGGATATTCTTTAAAATGTAGCCTTTAATCCTACAGTATAAAAAAAAATTGTCAGAATGTGCAAGAAAACCCATAATGCTAACGTGTTGTGGTAGAAGAATCATAAGGGTTTTTTTTTTCTTGAAACGTGTAAGCAGTATGCTTTTTTTAATATGTGCATGTTCTGCCTTTTTTTATTATACAGTATATGATTAAAGGCTAAGTTTTAACTCCTTTCCTTTAGTGCTGGAGAACATCCCTTTTTGGAGCTTGAGACCCATTAGATCTGGACACCAGACCAGTTCATACTCTGCACTGCACCCAGACCACAGGCTATTGGGTCGCCCTCCCAGGGCTGTGGGGTACTCGATACCGGGCCGGTCTCTCAGAGGGGATTGTTACAGCAGCGGTGACCCAGTCCGTGGCCCTGGGCGCCCATGTAAAAGGGGTTGAGTTGGGAATAAAGTTTATAAGTGATTTGTGACGCCACCTGTGGTGTTCGGCAAGGGAGGTGTTAAGTCGACGCTGCAAGCAGATCCTCTGGGACAGATGGTGTAGTGCAGCAAGGACGTTGTAGCCCTCCACAGGCAGGGCTGTTGGTCCCAAGGCAGTGTAGCGGAATGTTAGGAAGAGGATGCAGTGTTTGGCACAGAGATGTAGCAGTGCTGAGGATGTGGCAGGAAGGAGGCAAGGACACAACAGGGTGCAGTTTCTTTACCTTTACTTGGCAAACACAGTCCAGGGTCCTGGTTACAGATGGCACAGGAGCAGGCTAGCCTGAAAGCAACTCAGGGATCTATCAGATGGGTTGTGTAGTCTCCTTCCTAGCGCTGGCTTGAGGTACATGCAGTACAGTGTTACACTGAAGTTCTTCCTTCTTATCTTCTCTTAGAACTACCTTGCATTGCAGACAGCTGTAGCCCTCTATCTCTCTTGGCTCACCCGTCGCTGTTGTGCCTCCGAGTCTTAGTTGGGAATAGAGCATTTACAGCTTCCTATTCCTCTGGTTTCTGTTGCAGGACCTTCAGTATCCATACAACCGTGGAGACCAGGCTCCAGATCATGCGCTATTACTGGGAGGGAGCTCTCTATCCTCAGCTCAACCTCCGGCTTCTCTCCACATGTCTACACTCTTTGCCCTCCTCACACTAACTAACTAATTTCCCTTCCTGGCCCTCAGAGAACACTCCTCAACAAATTCTGGTTCAGAGCTCCCTCTGCTGGCCTGGAGTGGGAACTGTGTTGCATGACATGGTTAACTGTTAGAGAGACCCTTCATTGCCTGACATCACCCTCCCTGGAGGAAGGCAATGCCACTGTGGCGACCATACTCCTGGGGGCACCACACTATCTGCAGTGGACGTCTCCTGGGATACTTATCTCTAAAGGGGGCTTCACACATAGCGATATCGCTAGCAATATCGCTAAACCGTCACCGATTTTGTGATGCAGCAGCGATATTGCTAGCGATATCGCTATATGTGACACATACCTCCGACCGGCTCCCCCACTGGCTATCGCTGATCGTGCGAGAACGTCCTTGGCCGTTTCTCGTCGGCGGCTTCCTGCTGGCACCGACGAGCGACGCATGGACGCAGGCGGGGGAACGTCTTCATCGCGGCGTCTGACAGGTAAGTAACGACCACTGACCGCTGCTGCATCGCTGGTGAGATCTGCCTGTTTGGCAGCTCACTAGCGACCATTTAGCAATGCACCAGCGATCCTCACCGGGTCGTATCGTTGTCGGGATCGCTGGTGCATCGCTAAATGTAACGGGACCTTAACACAGAAGTGCTAAGCTGAATTGACACTTTTTTCTAGGAAAGACACCGTTACTGAATCTAGTAACCAACCAAAGATGTATCTGTTCACTAACATACATTGTCTTTTTCTTACCTGTCTTTGCTTTGCAGCAATTAAGTTGTAAACTTTTTGAAAGCCAAATAAAAATACTGTGATAAAAAGAACATTTTTTTACTGGTTGATCCAAGCTTTTATGTGCATATTCATATTAAAATGTTCATTTGCCAGCAGTTAACATTTGTTGCCCAGAGTAAACAGAGCTGCCAACAATATTGAAACTTGCACTGACAATCATTCGATCACATACAGTGTAGAGAACCAGCGCTGGTCAACAGAACTGGAAAATGTCAGGTCAACTGGTCAGGATATAAGGTAGCTCAAGAATGTTTAGGAAAGGTGAGAGCAGCCTGGCGCAATATATGCTGAACAATACACCAGTTGGATCCGTTCTATTAAGACAGAAAAGTTTGTGGAAATACATTTTTGTGCATTTAAAGTCAAGCTAAAATATAGAATTGCTATAACATAAAAATGTAAAAGTACAATAACTATATGGTAGACAGCAGAAATGTTACACCACTGTCCAAATGATGGATAAAAAAAGAATAACTTCTTGACTGAAGTTTGAAGTTATAAGAACATTTCCTTCCTTCCTTCCTTCCTTTCTTTCTTTCTTTCTTGGTTATTTCTTTTTTTAAAGCTCAGATACGCTGTTGACCTACGGTTGTAAATATTCATATGTTATTGCTTAATTTGGTATTAGTGCCAATGAATGGTAACTGCAAGCCTTTCAAGGATTATAAGGGAACTTTAAGAGTATTGCATGCTGTAAAGAGCACTGTAACTATAACTGTGATTTTCAACACTGAACATTGTAAAACAGACCAGAAAGGGACCACATCTGTTTCTCATGAAACTGTCAGAGATATGGGAGCTTTGAGGTGTTAAGGAATGCTAAGTATGTGAGCCCACCCCTCAATGGGTACAGCACTAAGGTCAAAGATCCATCTGATGTCCCCAGGTTTCTGTGCCCCTCTTTCCTATAATTAAACTTACACTTTACACTTTCATTTGAAGACAAAAACGAGAAGAACATGCAGGCATATGTAAAGCCACTGCTGAGAACTGAAGGCACTGGGATGAAAAAGATGAAAAGCTCTTGAATAAAAAAAAGTAAATAAAATTCATATTTTTCACGGATTAATTATGGAAGAAGGGATAGATCTTTATTTTTTTCTTTATATAGCGCTAACATATTCCGCATCGCTTTACAGTTTGCACACATTATCATCACTGTCCACTATGGGGCTCACAATCTAAATTCCCTATCAGTATGTCTTTGGAATGTGGGAGGAAACCCACACAAACACGGGGAGAACATACCAACTCCTTGCAGATGTTGTCCTTGGTGGGATTCAAACCCAGGACCCCAGCGCTGCAGTGCTAACCACTGAGCCACCGTGCTGCCCATATAGATAGATATTTGCTTGGGTACAAGAGAAATAGACTCAGGCTCACTATACAAATGTTATAATTGTTTTATGTTTATTACCCAACTATGTACATAAAAAAGGCATTAATACTCAAAATGGGTAAAAAGTGGAAAATTGAAAATATATTGATCCATCAGGTGTTATGTGATTTGTGTTACTTTTGAGTGTTATACAACACTCAAAAATATCATTAAAACATTTCCCTGGGTTAAATTTTCTTGGGTATACACTGTTTTGCATTCTGGACCACGTATATATATATATATATATATATATATATATATATACTGTATATATATATATATATATAGCTTCAAAAATCATGTAAAATGTTTGCAGGATTAGATTCATCAGCAAAACAGTATTAAGTGGTCTGGGTACATTTCTGTGATCTATAAAACTGAAAAAAGCATAGCATTTTTTTGCAGGCTTACTTTTCTAAGCAATACAGTTTCACATGTTTTGTGGTACATTCCGTGGTCTGGGGTAAATTTCTGTGATATTGTCTAACACTACAAAAAAGCGTTAATAAATTTGGCTGGATTACATTTTTCATCCATTCACTATTGTATGGTCTGGGGTACATTTCCTGTGATCTATACAACTGAAAAAAGCATATTTTTTTATAAGGTTACATTTCTCAGTCACACACTATTAAGTGGTCTGGGTACATTTTTGTTATGTCTATAACTGAGAAAAACCATTTAAACATTTCGTAGGGTTACATTTCTTAGCCATACACTATTAGGTTGTCTGGGTACATTTTTGACACCAGCAGGTCAAACATATATACATGGTATTTTGCTTGTACATCTACCATAAATTTATTGCGGATTTAACTACCTATCACCAAGAACACATAAACTAAACCAAAATAAAAAGGTGAACACAAGGCCAAGATAACATATAAAAAATACAATTTTATTAAAGCATCTAATAAAACCAATCGACAGGTATGTATGGGAACGATGTAGGAAAACGCACACATAATGGTGGTACATAGGCACATGCAAAGGGACGTACACATCCAGATTAATATATATTAGCCATAAATATAATAATCACACAATTGTGATTTAACCCACATGGGGAAAAAAGACCGCTATAATATATAATATCAAAGGGAAAGTGATGGACATATAAATGCACAGCTGGGATATATACCACAATTATTTCCCTTAGCCATATCCATAAAGATCCCACCCTGCTAACAGCAAGTGACCCCCATATATTAATCACTACCCCAACGTTACCATACAATTGAGGGGTTAAATTACCAGCAGGTCACGGCAGCAGCAGGGACTGTGATGTCTCCTGGATGAGCACATCAGCCCCGATGCGTGTTTCGATCCTCCTTCATCAGGGGGCCCCCTGATGAAGGAGGATCGAAACGCGTGTCGGGGCTGACGTGCTCATCCAGGAGACATCACAGTCCCTGCTGCTGCCGTGACCTGCTGGTAATTTAACCCCTCAATTGTATGGTAACGTTGGGGTAGTGATTAATATATGGGGGTCACTTGCTGTTAGCAGGGTGGGATCTTTATGGATATGGCTAAGGGAAATAATTGTGGTATATATCCCAGCTGTGCATTTATATGTCCATCACTTTCCCTTTAATAATATATATTATAGCGGTCTTTTTTCCCCATGTGGGTTAAATCACAATTGTGTGATTATTATATTTATGGCTAACATATATTAATCTGGATGTGTACGTCCCTTTGCATGTGCCTATGTACCACCATTATGTGTGCGTTTTCCTACATCGTTCCCATACATACCTGTCGACTGGTTTTATTAGATGCTTTAATAAAATTGTATTTTTTATATGTTATCTTGGCCTTGTGTTCACCTTTTTCTTTTGGTTTAGTTTATGGGTACATTTTTGTGATCTCTAAAATTGAGAAAAAGCATTTAAAAATGTTGTAAGGTTACATTGTTCAGCCATGCAGTATTCTGTGGTCTGGGTATATTTCTGTCATCTTATTCTAGCTACCCTTCTAGGAGTTTTCCTTCAGCTCCTAGCTCTCCAGAGCTTAGGCCACGCCCCCAGCAGTCACGTGCTTCAGGTCCTGGTTGTCTGAAGCGCGCATCTTCACCGCTGCTGCCCCACACCACAGGTATCTTTGGGCACAGTTTGTTTTACTCAGGACACGCGTACTGGCTCAGTGAGCAAGTGCAGTGCAGTGTTCCTGACATGTTAGTGGAGAAGGGGTTCCATTGAAGAGTTTGTGACCCCTCATCATGTCTCGTTCAACTATCATGCAGTAGAGATGGAACACTTGCCTCAAAGGCGGCAAGATCTGATGGCTGGAACTAGGGTCACATTCCTGAAAATGGAGGGGCAAGATTGCTGGTATGCAGTGGGTGTGACCCAGAAGGAAGGGTACATGATGATCCCTTCTTGAGGAATGAACATGCCTGGGAGCGGCTCATTGAGCCGGCCTGAGACAGGGCTACTACCATTTCCGAGAGATCGTACTGGCCTTGGAGTTTCCCACCTCCTATTCAGAAACAGCCGATGGTGCAGGTGACACAGGGGGCTGTTGCCCATTTCTATATGTAGGGGGTACTAACTGAAGCCAGGTCACTTGTAGCCCAGAATTCTGGGAATTGGGCTCCAGGAATCAGTTGGAGGCTGTCCCCACAGCCTCAAGAGGAAGGAGAAGAAAAAGCGGACACCTGAAGAGGATTACTATATTATTCTGCTTATAATTATTTCCTGGCTTTGCAATTTGTGCAAAGACTTTATCAGTGTAGGCATACAGCAACTACACTTTTAAAGTATTTGAATGGTTGTTGCTTTCAGTGGTCTATGGATGACTGTCCTTATAATTTTCCTGGCTTTGCACTTTTTGAAAAGTCTTTCCAAGTGTAGGTGTACAGCAACTACACTTTAAAAATATTTGAATGAGGCCTGCCAGTTGTTGCCTTCCAGGAATCTGTTTATGATTGTCCATCCTTATAATTTTTTCCTGGCTTTGAACTTTGTGCAAAGCCTTTATGAGTGTAGGAGTACAGTAAGCAAACTTTTAAAATATTTGTATGAGGCTTGCCAGTTGTTGCATTTCAGGGGTCTACGGATGATTGTCCATCCTCATAATTTTCTCTGGCTTTGTAAATTGGGCAAAGCCTTTTTTAGTGTAGGAGTAAAGCAACTACAGTTTTAAAATAATTGAATGAGGCCTGCAAATTGTTGCCTTTCAGTGGTCTATGGATAACTGTCCTTATAATTTTTTCTGGCTTTACACTTTGTGCAAAACCTTTATGAGTGTAGGAATGCAGCAACTACACTTATTTCAATGAGGCTCGACAGTAGTTGTCTTTCAGAGGACTATGTTTGACCCTCCTTATAAAGTTTTACTGGCTTTGCCCTTTTTGTAAATCCTTTATGAGTGTATAGGTACATAATGTACACTTCAAAATATTTACATTCAAATTTTTTTGTTGATTGAATTACTCATCCATACAGTTTAACATGGTTGTTGTTGCATTGCGGTGGTATGTAAAACTTGCAAAAAGCATTGAAAAATATTTCTGGAATAGATTATTCCTCCATAGTGTTATACATGCTTTCTGCTATATTTTGATGGCATATAGCACTACAAAAAAAGCATTTAAAAATGTTGCTTGTTTGTTTACATTTCTTACCCGTATACTATTCCATGTTCTGGGGTACATTTTTATGATATATAACTCTAAAAAAAGTTAAAAAATTTTGCTGAGTTACATTTTTCAGCCATACAGTATTATGTGTTCTTGTTTACATTTTGTTGGTATATACCACTCAAAAAAATTTATCCAAAATGTATAGGTATTATATTGCTCACCCACAGAATATTATGCGTTCTTGGATACATTTCAGTGGTATATAACACTCCAAAAATGTTCAACATGTTTTCAATGATTCAATTAGTCATCTATACAGTATCGCATGCTTTGTGTAAAATTACAGAGGGTTAACATTTTTAAAAACCACTTGACCTTGTACAGTTATAATATTTTTGTTCCAAAAATTGACTGTTGTCACATATACTCTACAGCTTGGTTTGTGTGAATTTTCTTTTGTTTGAAATAAAAAACAAAGTTTGCTAGGTACAGGTGTAAAAATTTGGTTGTTCAAAAACTGACTATTGTCACATATACTCCAAAACTTGGATGATGTAAAATTTAATTGGTTTAAAAAAAAAATTGGGCTGGTAGAGGTGTAAAAATTTGATTGTTCAAAAATTGACTATCACTATCAAGATATTTTGTCACACTGTTTGCTTTTTATAACAATATTTTCATTAAGGGATGTTTGATATCTTGCAAACTGTGTATTCTTAAACCCATATCTGTGGGAGTAATGTGCCTCTGTGTGTACTCTGCAACCCTGAATGTTGGGGGTACTGTTGGCCATTGTCTGGGTGTGTAATTTGTTATGAGCTTCTTTGCGATAAATGTGGAAACATGCTCTGTGGGTGAAATTTGTTATTACCTTCTGTGGGGGTACTGTACCCTAAAGCCTATGTGTACTCTGCAGTAGGAGTAGTGTTTTTAAAAAATAATTTTACTCTACCTTTGTGGCCGGGCTTAAAGACCATTAAAGGATTTAACAACTCATTACAATTACAGAGCCTCTAAATTGTCATGGATAGCTATTCTGTCTTGCAATATCAGCGAATAACTCAGCTGAAAAGAGGTTAATTTGCTTGGCTGCTGCCTTTTTTGGATGTGGTACACATTTGTCAGGTTGTGTTTCCCGAATAGAAACCTAATTTTCCATTACACATGTGTACTCTGCAACCCCTCCTGTGGTTGGTTTGAGATTGGGTGTCTGAGAGTGCCTCCAGTTTCTTCACTTTGCGATCCACCGGCGTCCCCTCTTAATCAAGGCCCCAGTTGGGACAAACAAGAAAATTGAAATAGAATATAATTCCATTATCCCTAACTGAAGTATTCAGGCGTGGTTGCTTGCTTTGAACACTAATTTTTCAAGGGAAACACTTAGTGCCCCCAAGGACCCTAAGGCTAGAACATTGGGAGATGTCCCAAGGTAAAAGGGGCTTATAGTCCCATCGGATGATGCCTGAATACACATACACATGCACACACACACACACACACACACATACATACACACACACATACAGCCCCTCTGCACACCCGCCGGACTGACCGATGACCCACGAACAGCCCCGCAGCCCCCCACAAGACCCCACCAGACCCTCCCGACAGCCCAATGACCCCTGCACAGACCCCCCGACAGCCCGATGAGCCCCGCACAGACCCCCTGACAGCCTGATGAGCCCCGCATAGATCCCCCGACAGCCCGATGAGCCCCACAAACCCCCACACACACATAGCCCACACACACATACACGCCCAGTTACCGCCCACACTCTTCCCCCCTCCCGATCTGCAGCATTTCATCCGCAGCAAAACCACAGATCTTTTTGAGACCTGCGGTTTTGCAGCAGAACAAAGCAAGTCAATGGGTGCAGAAATGCTGCAGATCCACCCAAAGAATTGACATGCTGCGGAAATAAACCTGCAGCTAATACGCGCAGATTTTTCCACATCATGTGTGTGGTACTTGCAGGTACGCAGGATGCAGTGACAAGTCGCGAGACGGTTTGGGGCTTTTTATAGTAACGTTTATAGGCCTAGAGGTAACTATCCTCAGTCACAGCCTGACCAACAAAAAGGGGTAACAAGAGTTGCCCTCGCAGGGGCTCTATACAAACAAACACAAACGGGGTAAAACACGACTACGTCCGGCAATAGCCGGTCACTATAGGGCCGTGGTATGGCCGACTACGGGTCCTTAATTATGTAGTCAACTTAGCCGTCCAGACGTCCCTCGCCGTTCGGGATGGTGGTCTTTCGGCGTAGCAGTCGCTGGGCCCAGTTACTGAAGCGTTGACAAAGTCTTTGAGCGCGCTGGTGCTCTGATGACACTGGAGCACCACAGGCCTCGGCGGAGTCCTTGGACGGATGGGCTGCAGTCCCCAGACTAGGGCAAGCGGCAGCGATGTGGGGTGGCGAGGGACAGGCCACCTGCGCAGCTAACAGCTGCAATGGGGAATCCACAGCAAGCAGAGGCTCGGCCCCTGCAGCGGACCAGAGCAGGACAGTGGTGGCCGCCGACGGCACTGGACTTGTCGCAACCACCGGTGAGGGCAGAGCGGCTGTGGGCAGCAGGAGACAGGCCACAACCATGGGCTGGAGTGAGGCGGCAGCGGTCGCTGGGGCCTGCGGGCAGGCCGCAGCCGTGGGCTGGAGGAAGGCAGCGGCGGCATCTGGTCGTCGTGGGGCAGCGGTTCTTGGACAGTCGTCTCGGAGCCGTCCCACTGATGTCCAGGGGAAGTATCTCTCCTGTCTCTGGCCTCCTTCCGGGCACGGGTGAGTCGCTCTGGCTCTCAGTCGCTTCCACGATCTCCTGCTCCTTCTGTCTCATTCTGCTGACTCACTGTGACTCGCGTTCCCCGCCCCTTTTATATTGGCTCCTTCCCCAGTCCAACTGTCAGTCTCCACGGTCCGTCCCTGAACTCTGTCCCCCGGAAACAGTTTCCACCGGAACCCAGGTGACAATCCCCTTGGTTCCGACCCGGACACTCGATGGGGACCCTCTCTCCCACATGTGCACAGCAGTTTTTAATTTCCATTGCCTAACATTGTACTGAACATGACTTGCGGACCTGCAGTGGACCCGCAGCGGCAAATCCGCTGTGGATCCGCGGGAGAACCTGCACTATGTGAACGTGGCCTAAAGAACATCCACAGGTTCACTCATCTCTACTTGTGATATATACTGTCGAACTTGGTTTGTGTAAAATTTCGTTGACTGGAAATAAAAAAAACTAAATTGTCCTTGAACAGGTGTAGAAATTTGGTTGTTCAAAAACTGACTTGCTACATATACTGTAGAACTTGGTTTATGTGAAATTTCGCTGATTTGAAATAAAACAAAAAAATTGTCCTGATACAGGTGTTGAAATTTTGTCCCTCGATACTCAGTCCCCAGCTGACACTCTTTCTCCTGGTGTAGCACCCTCGTCTTCTACCAGCACGTGTTCAGGAACATCACTCATGCCCTTAACAATGCACTTACTGGCATTGTCCAGTTAATGACCGACATGTGGACAAGTGCTTGTGGCCAGGATTGCTACATTTCTCTGACAGCACACCGATTGAATATTGTGGAGGTTGTGGCGGAGTCATGGCACATGTGCTCCCAACGCCGAGGATTGCTTGTCCTTCTGTCAGGGTTTCCTCCACCTACTACACCAGTTCCTGCACCCCCTACTGCTCGTCCTTATCGCATATCTCTAATGTGCTATCTCAGAGCATGTCGTCCACATGAGCCGGAAGATGAAAGCTCTGCAGTACAGCCTCAGCAAAACGGCAAGATAATTTGTCTAGGAGACAAACCGCACACTGCGACAGAGTTTTGGAAAGGAATAACAGACCAGATAGGTCTTGTGTTTTTTGCTGCTGAACCTCCAAGCAGGCATGGTCATGTGTGATAATGGGTGTAACCATCGTGGCAGCTGTGAAGTTTAGCAAGCTCACACACGTACCATACTTGGCACATGTGCTCAACTTGGTATTTCAGCGTTTTCAGAAAACCTACCTACAGTGCTTGTAAGTGACAGCTCACCGACTGGTGTGCAATGTGACCACGCGCTGGAACTCCACACTGCACATGCTGGCAAGGCTTTGTGACCAGCAGAGACTAGTTATGGAATATCAGCTCCAACACGCCCGTTGGTATTGTGATCAACCTCCACACATAGCAACTGAAGAGTGGGAATGGATGTCTGACATTTGTGTGGTTCTCCAAGACTTTGAGGACTCCAGAAAGATGGTGAGTGGTGATGACACCATGATCAGTGCAACAATCCTGCTTCTCTGCCTATTTAAATAGTTGCTGGTGACAATTAAACATGGAGCTTTGCATGCATACCAGGTGGAGATGGAGAAAGACACGAGGCAGGGAGAAAATTCCCAGCCTAGTCTCATCTCATCTGCTGAGCACAAAATTGGTTAACAATGAGGAGGTGGAGGCTGAAGAGGAGGAACAGGACCTGGCTGATAGCACAAAAGAGGGTAGTACTCACACAAGCTTCATCCTGTCTCCCCGATGTGGATAAGCTGAGGATGTGAATGAGGAGGAAGAGAAGGAGATGGAGAGTCTTCATCATGGTGGAAACAGGGCAGTATTGGCTGTAGGGAGTTTGGTACATATGACCAACTTTATGTAACGCTGCCTTATCCTCTCGTTATATTCATCTTGTCAAAGAAAGAGTACTGGTTGTTCATCCTGCTTGGCTCATGCTAAAAACAGAACTTTGCATTTCATCTTCCTGAGGCGGAGAGGATTTCTAAAATGGTGCTATATCAGAAGGCCATTGTGGAAAATATGTTGAAAAAATTCCAATCAGCCAACGAGAGCCACAGGGGAAAGCGTTCTTGCCCAACCAAGGAGGATAGGTGAGGGAAACAAACACCAGGCACAGCAGAGGCAGGGGTACACTATCAAAGACCTGGGGAAATTTCATGGCATAATCCCAGCGTTCATACCCTCATGACCAGGTATTTTTGACAAAGAGGCAAAAGTTTCAAAAGATAGTCAAGCAAGAACTGGCCAGCAAAACTATAGTACTACCTAATTCCTCTGCGACCTTCAGCTATTGGGTCTCAAAGCTGTACACCTGGCATGAGCTGTCCCTCTATACATTGGAGGTGTTGTGTTGCCTTGCTACTAGCATTTCATCCCAACAGATTTTTAGTGCCATGAGGGTCATAACAGACAGGCACTTTCACCTGTCCACAGAGAATACAGACAAGCTCACTCTCATAAAAATCAACAAAGCCTGGATTACCCACACTTTTCCACACCACCAGATGACAGCAGCACATAAAGTGTTTTAATAATCAATATTTTAATGAGACCCACAAATTGTTGCCTTTTAGAGGTCTATGGATTACCCTCCTCATAATATTTGTCTGGCTTTGCACTTTATGAGTGTATAAGTATATAAAGTACACTTTCAAGATATTTACTTTCAAAATTTTTTCATGGATGCAATGACTCATCCATACAGTTTTACACGGTTGTTATTATTATACTATATGTAAAACATAAAAAGTGTAGAAAAAAATTCTGTGTTAGATTACTCATCCATAGAGTATTACTGTAAGGATTCTGGATTTTCCTTTGAGCCTGTTTGCCCTTGTCCAAGATGAAGTATTGTGCCTCGCCCTGTCCTGGAACTTCCTGTCTGTCCTGCTATTTAAGTCCGGCTCAGAAGATCCTCCTTGCCTGAGTATTTTGTTGCTGCTGGCTTATAAGCTTCCTCCTGGTATGCTTTTGGAGTTTTTGCTGCTGCTCATTACTCGATGCTCTGCACCTCCATTTACAGCTGCTTTCAGCCTTCTGTGCGGCTTTCTGATCCAGGCCGATGCTTCTTATAGTCCGGACTTCAAGTATGGAGCTGCTCTCTGGAACTGCTGTGGTGAGTGAGAGATTCTGACATTGTTATCAATTCTCGGACTGTGTTCTGTGTGGGCTGCTGTGCTGGACTTGAGCAGGACTTTTCAGCCCTAAAGGTACATTTAGTAACCTTCTCCCTGTTCATGCTCCACCTGTGTATTGCTGGACTACTACGTTAAGTGCTGTGTACACTCTTGCTCAT
Organism: Dendrobates tinctorius; assembly: GCF_039654945.1. Classification (NCBI taxonomy): domain Eukaryota; kingdom Metazoa; phylum Chordata; class Amphibia; order Anura; family Dendrobatidae; genus Dendrobates; species Dendrobates tinctorius. The sequence continues at coordinate 21,783,645 of NW_027361719.1, forward strand.
ATTATTGCTGGACTACTACCTTAAGTGCCGTACTTACTTTCGCTTCATATTACTGCTGGGCTTGTACGTATTAGCAGTCTCGCCCCGCTTTTCAGTTTGCTGTTCATTTCTATATTGTGCTGTGCACTTCGTTACTATTGCAGGAAGTTCTCTGTTAGTTTTGGTTCAATTTCTTATTTTGTTAAATACACTTGTTTGCCTCAGCTTTAGTCTCAGTTCCGTTTTATCCCACGCAATTAGATTCCTTAGTACCCACATAATTGTTACAATTACATGCTTTCTGCCACATTTTTGGTAATATATAAGTCTACAAAAAAGCGTTAAAATTGTTTGCCTGTTTATTTACATTTGCTACCCATACACTGTTCTGGGGTACATTTTTGTGACGTATAACACTCAAAAAACTTGTTAAAAATGTAGTGTTATTACATTGCTCATGCATAGACTTTTACATATTTTTGGGTAGATTTCAATGGTATATAACCCTAAAAAAATTGTTTAAAAATGAATGAGTATTTTATTGCTCATCCATAAGGTATTGTATCTTCGTGGGTATACTGTATTTAGTTGCTATATAAGCCTCAAAAAACTTGTTCAAAATGTATTGCTATTATATTGCTCAGCCATAGGGTATTATGTCTTTTTGAGTGCATTTTGTTGTTATCTAAGCCTCTAAAAACTTTTTAAAAATTGTATCAATATTATTTTGCACATACATATACAGTATTACGTGTTGTTGGGTACATTTCGTTGGTATATAACCCTCAAAAAACTTGTTTAAAAATTTACCATCAAGTAAGTGTCCAAAAAGACAATAAACGTGTATGGCACTTCAACACAATTATTAAACACCGATCCTTCTTTATATTAAAGAAAGGACAAAAAAAGAGACCCATAAACTAAGCATTTTTATTTCTGATATTAAAAACCACTATATAAAAATAAGCAGAATGCCTCAAAAATCAGGACAGAAAACCTCATGCAAAGATCAGTGGAGCAAAAATTAAAAATTAGATTGTAAGAATATGTAAAAATAATAACTGACAATATATCAAAATTTCAAAGCTAATAGAAGTATACAGATAACTGTTTATCATAAAGTGCACAATGTATATCTATGAAAAAGTATGCTATTCTTAAGCTCAGAAAATAATAGGTATTGTTATTCCACTAATTTTGCCATATCTTATCTAATAACAGGACCAAAATACCACTAAGTGCAGACAGTGTTTAAATTTTATAAACAATTAAATAAGTAACCGCTGAATAATACCACAAGTAAAAAATAGGAGGTATATATAGTGGAGGGAAAGCGGTACATATGATTTAATGATTATACCGCAACATGTGCGGTCATGGTCAAAAATATTACTAAGTCTAAATCATATAGATAATATGCATGGCTGAAAGAGTGACCGCCAAATTATCCCAATAGTTAATTATAATAACTACAGGTAGTAAAGGGAGAGCAATTAACCTGGTGCAGAGATGTGACACCTGTCCTGACACCCCGACGCACGTTTCATCGCTCGGCTTCATCCTGGGGGCGTGGAGGGGCAGTGAGCTATTTAAACAGAGCATGGCCAATGAGAGAGCCATAACTTAGATCATGTGACGGTCAAATGACGCGTGCAGCTGACACTACGCCCCCGGCACAACGTAACTTACCAAGAATTGCTCAGTGACATGCAAGCTTGGAACACAAGCGGTCACCATGTGAGCATCTCAGGAGGTTTACCATGGTCTGGGTATTGCGGCGCATGAGTACACCGGGGCAGACTCAGGCTCAGAATATGGCTATATTTAAGAGCGACATATGATATCTTAACCCCTTCCCGACCTTTGACGCCACATAGGCATTATGAAAAGTTGTGCCAATATGACCCATGACGCCTATGTGGCGTCATGAATTGATTGCCCTCCTGCGAGTCGGGTGACCCGGGTCACTGAAAGGTCACCCGACCCGCACAGAGGACACTTCATAGTTAACCCCACGGGGCGTGGTTTAGCACCCATGTGCCTACAATCGCTCTGATTGGCTGTTAAAAGTGAAACAGCCAATCAGAGTGATTATAATATTTCACCAATGAAATTTGGTGAAATATTACAATCCAGCCATGGCCGATGCTGCAATATCATCTGCCATGGCTGGAGACACCGATCAGACCCCCCCACGACTGATGGCGCCGATCGGCTGGCGCCACCGACTGACGGCAATGATCGGCAGCCGCCGTCATAATCTGCACCCCTCCCCTTCCCTCCGCTCCCCCCGCCTTCCGATCCCCCCCTCACCCTCCACGGTGCCTCTGATGTCTCTCTGGCCGTCCCGGTGTCCCGCCGTCTCGGATCATGGGCGCCGCCGTCTTGGAAACTGGCATGTGCATGCACAGTGCACCCGCTCGAAACTGCAACCTGCAGATTCATTCATTAAACTCTCACAGTGATCAAAATAAACAAAGTAAATAAACCTGTTGTGAATTCTCTTGTTTGGAGTTCTGAGCCGAAGCTCCCTCTGTTCCCTCTGGTGGTTGCTGAGGGTAGTGGAGTTGGTCAGGTGGATGGAAGTTCCCCACCTGACAACGATAATTGGAAACCTGGGATTACTGGCTGGCAGCATATAATTGAGCTGGCTGCTCTTGGAGGTTGTTGGTGATTTCCTCAGTGTGCATTTGGAGCTCTTTTGTCCCCTGCCTGATCTGCATGGTTCGGCTAAGTGATTCTTTTGTTAATCCTTTGCATCTAATCTGGTTGTGTCTTTTTTTGCTTTCTGTTTTGCTGTTAGAGTTCAGCATGCTCCCTGCTGGGGGCAGCGCTGGGCCCTGCTTCATATGTTGCAGCTTGTTCAGTCCTCTGTTATGTTAGTATCTTTTTGCTTACTGCCAGTTTATACCAGAGTGCTGATCTAGCGGGGGTGAGATCGTATGATCTCAGAAAAAAAAAGACACAACCAGATTAGATGCAAAGGATTAACCAAAGATTCACGTAGCTGAACCATGCAGATCAGGCAGAGGACAAAAGAGCTCCAAATGCACACTGAGGAAATCACCAGGAACCTCCAAGAGCAGCTAGCTCAATTATATGCTCCCAGCCAGTAATCCCAGGTTTCCAATTTTTGTCATCAGGTGGGGAACTTCCATCCACCTGACCAGCTCCACTACTCTCAGCAACCACCAGAGGGAGCTTCAGCTCAGAACTCCGAGCAAGAGAATTCACAACATAAACCCCTCGTTTATCATCCCATAGGTAGGGACAAATAATAAAATAAAGAAAATATTTTTATTTTTATTTTTCCATTAGGGTTAGGGTTAGGGCTAGGGTTAGAATTAGGGATAGGGTTGTAATTAGGGTTAGGGTTGTAATTAGGGTTACGGTTGGGATTAGGGTTGGAATTAGGGTTGGGATTAGGGTTAGGGTTGTAATTAGGGTTAAGATTAGGGTTAGGTGTGGGTTGGGGTTGGGTTTAGGGTTAGACTTGTGGTCCACTGTTCACAAGCACCGGTATGCCCTCAGGTACCTCGCCAACCATCACCTCTGCTGACATGGTACCTTCTGAGGGCGAGGAGGAAATATACCCTCCCAGGTCGTCTTCCTCCACATGACCAGGGGGGCACGGCTTCTCTGACAATACAAAATTTTCGGCGTCAGTGCCAAGGACTAAATCATTAGTCTGCTCACTACAGGGACGTACCCCTTCACCTTGGGGACCACCAGGCAGCAACATGGGGACACCGACTCCACCCACATGCCTGGGTACGTCCGCCTGTATAAGCAAGTCCTGCTCCCCAGCAGCAACTCCATGGCACATCCTCTCCAAAGCCGTATATGGACCCTCTAGTTGAGGCAGAGGATAGGCCTCAGACCCATAATTCTGCTGCAGGTGCTGCTGAACTGTATCATTCAACTCCTCACCAGTCTCAGTGAGGGCCAGCAACAACTGCTCACTGGTCTGAACTTGGCCCATGGCTCACCAGTGGGAAAAAAATGTTAAGATCGTAGTAGAAAAAGACAGCAGGATGGCACTCACCGTTCTCTTGAAATGATTCACTTTATTTCATGTTAATAAAGCACAGGCAATGGCACGGGAGAAATGCAAAAAGACGGACGACAGCCGTTTCATGCACAATGCACTTCAACAGGTCCCATGCTCAGGCTCAAGGAAACACTAATTTATACCACATGTGTGAACAAAAGAAACGCCACCCTTTACCTGAACATGTCTTAAAAAAAAAAACTAAAAAAATAAAAAAATAAAAACAAGCTTAATTTACATACACCATATGCAATAAAACTAGCAATCATAACCGCTTCAGAGAAATACGGACATATCCACTTTTTCATTTAGACCCAAAGGACCTGTGGCTTTTGTACGGAGGATCCATTTAGCTTCTATTTGTAAAAGATGTTTTTTATGACTCCCTCCATACTGCGGTGCAGGCACCCTTTCAATGCCAGTAAACCGTAATGCTTCCGCATTCCCCCCATGTACCTTCCTCATGTGTTCTATAAGTCTAGGGACACCCTTTCCTGTACTGATGGAATTGAAATGTTCCCTGAATCTTACACAGAGAGGCCGGATAGTTTTCCCAATGTAGAAAAAACCACATGGGCAAAACAATGCATACACTACAAAGGAGGTCCTGCAAGTAATGAATTCCGTGACTTCGTGAAATATAAGTCCCATTTTTACAGTTTTGCCACTTAATTTAAATGGGCACCAAGAAAAGTTTTTACCTATATAATTTCCCTTTGGGGCACTAGATTCCAACCAATTATTTCGTTTGTTTTGAAATCTGTTCTTGACTAATAAATCTCGAAGGTTAGTACTTCTTTTACTCGCAAATAAAGGACCCCTACTGACCACATCTGTGAGGTCTCTGTCACTTTCGAGTAGGTGCCAATTCTGTCTGATGACTGTTCTAATGTGTCTATCCATAGAATTATATGTAAAACTAAAAACAAACCGTTTCTCTTTTCCTTTTTTGATCTGCCCGTTAATAACTGGTTCACTATTAACCCTCTGTAAGGCGGAATCTAGAACAGAATCAGGATATCCTCTTTTTTTGAATCTGCTACGCAATTCATTCGCTTGTCTCTGAAAACCTTCATTATGACTATTAAATTTCTTTAATCTCAAAAATTGGCCATAAGGCAAGGAATTCTTTACATAATGGGGTGTGCACTATTATAATGTAAGAGGGAGTTTGTGGATGAAGATTTACAAAAAATTTCTGTATACAAAACTCCATTGGTTAACTTTAATCTGACATCCAAAAAATCTATTTCTGAGCCTCCAAATTGCGAAGTAAACTTCATATTCATATTATGTGAATTAAGAAACTCCACAAATAAATTGAAATCCTCTTTTGACCCGTCCCACACAATGAAAATGTCATCCACATAGCGAATAAATAATTTTATATACTTCAAAAAGGGATTGGTTACCGCATAAACTACTTTCTCCTCCAAAACTGCCAAAAACAGGTTAGCGAGGGTGCACGCGACGGGCGTACCCATCGCTGTACCCTCCGTTTGCCTATACCAGACATTGTCAAATTGGAACGCGTTATGCGTAAGAATAAAATCAAGACCATCTATGATGAAATTGATGGTTCCCAGATCTCTATCAGAAGTCAAAAGCACTTGTCTAATTGCGTCTACTCCACCCTCATGTGGAATTCTAGTGTATAGATTTTCCACATCTATGGATGTCATCTGGAAATTATCCTGCCAATCAATTTCTTTTAGAACTGTCATAAAATCTTTCGAATCTTTTATGTACGAAGGAATCTCCTTGAGGAGAGGACGCAGAAGCCAGTCTATGTACTGGGATAGGGGCTCCGTGAGAGACCCTATCCCAGACACAATAGGGTGGCCTGGAGGATTATTAATGGACTTGTGTATTTTAGGTATATGATACCAATGAGGCTTTCTCGGAAATTCTGGAAACAGTTTCTCAGCTTTACGTTTTGAAAGTACATTATTCTGGACCTGTTGTCTTAAAAGAGACCGCAATTCTTCTTTGTATCTATTGGTGGGATCACTTTTTAAGACACAGTAAGTTGAAGAAACGGATAACTGCCTATTCGCCTCAGCAACATAACTGTCCTTATTTAGTAGAGCCACGTTACCTCCTTTATCTGCTGAACGCAGGATTACATCTGACCAGCCCTGAATTTCTTTAACCCTTTCGCGCCTGAGCCTGTTTTTGCCTTCGTGACCAGGCCAATTTTTTCAATTCTGACCAGTGTCACTTTATGAGGCCATAACTCTAGTACGCTTCAACAGATCCTGCTGATTCTGACATTGTTTTCTCATGACATATTGTACTTCAGGATAGTGGTAAAATTTCTTAGATATGAACTGCGCTTATATGTTAAAAAAATCGAAATTTGGCAAAAATTTTGAAAATTTTGCAATTTTCAAACTTTTAATTTTTATGCCCTTAAATCAGAGAGTGATATCGCACAAAATAGTTAATAAATAACATTTCCCACATGTCTACTTTACATCTGCACAATTTTGGAAACATAATTTTTTTTTTTTTGGAAGTTATAAGGGTTAAAAGTTGACCAGCGATTTCTCATTTTTACAACAAAATTTACAACACCATTTTTTTTAGGGACCACCTCACATTTGAAGTGAGTTTGGGGGGTCAATATGACAGAAAATACCCAAAAGTGACACCATTCTAAAAACTGCACCTCTCAATGTACTCAAAACCACATTCAAGAAGTTTATTAACCCTTCAGGTGCTTCACATGAATGAATGGAATGTGGAAGGAAAAAATAAACATTTAACTTTTTTTCACAAACATTTTACTTCAGAACCATTTTTTTTATTTTCACAAGTGTAAAAACAGAAAATGAACCACAAAATTTTTTGTGCAATTTCTCCCAAATACGCCGATACCCCGTATGTGGGGCTAAACCACTGTTTGAGCACACGGCAGAGCTCAGAAAGGAAGGAGTGCCGTTTGACTTTTTCAATGCAGAATTGGCTGGAATTGAGATAGGACGCCATGTCGCATTTGGAGAGCCCCTAATGTGCCTAAACAGTGGAAACCCCCACAAGTGACCCCATTTTGGAAACTAGACCCCTTAAAGAACTTATCTAGATGTGTCGTGAGCACTTTGAACCCCCAAGTGCTTCACAGAAGTTTATAACGTAGAGCCATGAAAATAAAAAATCATTTTTGTTCCACAAACATGATCTTTTAGCCCCCAGTTTTTTATTTTCACAAGGGTAACAGGAGAAATTGGACCCCAAAAGTTGTTGTCCAATTTGTCCTGAGTACACTGGTACCCCATATGTGGAAGAAAACTACTGTTTGGGCACACGGTGGGGATCGGAAGGGAAGTAGTGACGTTTTGGAATGCAGACTTTGATGGAATGGTCTGCGGGTGTCATGTCGCGTTTGCAGAGCCCCTGATGTGCCTAAACAGTGGAAATCCTCCACAAGTGACCCCTTTTTGGAAACTAGACCCCCCAAGGAACTTATCTAGATGTGTGGTGAGCACTTTGAACCCCCAAGTGTTTCATTAAAGTTTATAACGTAGAGCCGTGAAAATAAAAAAATCATTTTTTTTCCACAAAAATGATCTTTTAGCTCCCAATTTTTATTTTCACAAGGGTAACAGGAGAAATTGGACCCTAAGAGTTGTTGTCCAATTTGTCCTGAGTTCGCTGGTACCCCACATGTGGGGGGGACCACTGTTTGGGCACACGGTGGGGCTCGGAAGGGAAGTAGTGACGTTCTGGAATGCAGACTTTGATGGAATGGTCTGCGGGCGTCATATTGCATTTACAGAGCCCCTGATGTACCTAAACAGTGGAAACCCCCAATTCGAATTCCAACCCTAACCCCAACACACCCCTAACTCTAGCCCTAACCCTAGCCCTAACCCTAGCCCTAACCCTAGCCCTAACCCTAGTCCTAACCCTAACCCTAACCCTAACCCTAGCCCTAACCCTAACCCTAACCCTAACCCTAGCCCTAACCCTAACCCTAACCCTAGCCCTAACCCTAGCCCTAACCCTAGACATAGCCCTAGCCTGCCTACCTGCTTTTTTTTTCTTTACTTTTTTTTTATTTTTGTGTTTTTTATTTTTTGTATTTTTGACTCATAGTAACGCCACTTCTCCTCTGATCTCACACTGGCAGATGATCAGAGGAGAAGCAGCGTTACTATGTGACAAGATCGCTGCCCGGCACATAGTAACGCCACTTCTCCTCTGATCTCACACTGACAGATGATCAGAGGAGAAGCAGCGTTACTGTGTGACAAGATCGCTGCCTGACACAGCTGTGCCAGGCAGCGACCAGCTGTGCCAGGCAGCGATCTAGTCACACTGTAACGCTGCTTCACCTCTGCTCATCTGTCAGCATGAGCTCAGAGGAGAAGTCGCGTTATAATGAGGGAGATCGCCGGGAAACAAGCAGCTTTCCCAGCGAGCTCTCTCATTGGCTGCTGTGACGCGACGTCATCAGGACCTGAACCAATCAGGTCTCGATGACGTCGGGGGTCCCAGCATGCATTGTGCACCGGGATCCCCACGTTATAAGGTATGAGGGGGTCCCGGGGGGCACAAAACCGCCGACAGTAGATAAACGTCGGCGCTGCACAAAGCCCAGCAAGCGCCAACGTTTATCTACTGTGGGCGGTCGCGAAGAGGTTAATGGCCTGTCTTTCCTCCAAAGTTAGATTTGCGGTCTGTTTTGAATATATCAATGCCTCTAAATCCTTCTCTACCTTTGTTCCAAACACATCTACCACATTTCCAGGGGAAATGGGAGGCATGTATGAGGAACTACAATCTCCCAAAAAAGGAACATTATTATGTGCGGTGGTTACATTAGACTGAGTTACAGGATCAATATCCATCAGAATTAATGCATCATCTCTAATATCCGCTAGCGATCCATGTCCAGCCATAAACCCCAAAGGGCCAATGGTGCATGGAATCTCTCCAGAGTAACTACTGATTTCAGAGGAAGCATTATTAGATGCAAAAGATTTATGCAAATAGATTTTTCTCAGTGCTTTGAAAAGATCTATTTGGAAATCAACCATATTAAAGTCCTGAGGAATGCAATAATTAAGACCCTTGGACAATACATCTAAATGTCTCTTTTCCAGGACACGGTCTGTTAAATTGATGACCAAATTTTGCATGGAATCAGTCTCCTCTATGTTTTCCAAGACACCTGTTTTCTTTTTCGTAACTTGCCGCTTGGGCCTCCTCTTTCCTCTGCGGATTCTATGTCTAAGGGTGTGTGCAGACGCTGCGGAATCCGCTGCGGATTAATCCGCAAGGATTTTGCAAAAACCGCAGATTATCTGCGGTTTTGACTGCGGTTTGGTCCTGCGGATTCACCATCTCCACAATGGTGGAGATAGGAACCCGCTGCGGATTCCGCAGAAAGAATTGACATGTCACTTCTTTCTGCGGTTTCAAAACCGCAGCAAATCCGCGCGGATTTTTCCGCAACGTCTACACAGCGTTTTTTTTTTTCCATTCATTTGAATGGTACTGTACACCACAGCTAAAACTGCTGCGGGTCCGCAGCGGCCAAAAACGCTGCGGAAACGCAGCGGAATCTGCAGCGTGTGCACATACCCTAAAGGGAATAACGTAGACTCTGCGATATGCTTCCTATCACCTGGACATGCAGACGGAATAATGTCCTCATTAGCGCTAGAGTCTGAATCAGTAGTCAAATAATCCCTTTTATTGTGTCGTGATTTTGTGTTCTCCCTTTTGAAATTTCTTCTCTTAAAACGAGGGTTTGACTGTAAATTTTTATTTTTGTTCCATGAAAAAATTTGATTAGTGTCAAAATCATGTTTGTCCCGGATAAATTTGTCTTTTTTTCTTTGCTTGATCTCCGTCTGTAAAACCACCAGTTTGCTATCCAATTTTTTATTAAGGGTTAACCATTGCTGTTCTGTGAGTCTTGTTTTTAACTCTTCTTTTGTTTTATTAAGATTCATTTTCACTTGCTCATAATTAAGCACATTCTGTTGTAAAACCAAATTCAAAAGATCCTGTGAACATTTTAGCAGGATTTTATTCCATTCCTCAGAAAATCTTGCATTATCCTGGAACTGTGCCATCAGTTCTTGGTGCCCATTTAAATTAAGTGGCAAAACTGTAAAAATGGGACCTGTATTTCACGAAGTCACGGAATTCATTACTTGCAGGACCTCCTTTGTAGTGTATGCATTGTTTTGCCCATGTGGTTTTTTCTACATTGGGAAAACTATCCGGCCTCTCTGTGTAAGATTCAGGGAACATTTCAATTCCATCAGCACAGGAAAGGGTGTCCCTAGACTTATAGAACACATGAGGAAGGTACATGGGGGAATGCGGAAGCATTACGGTTTACTGGCATTGAAACGGTGTCTGCACCGCAGTATGGAGGGAGTCATAAAAAACATCTTTTACAAATAGAGGCTAAATGGATCCTCCGTACAAAAGCCACAGGTCCTTTGGGTCTAAATGAAAAAGTGGATATGTCCGTATTTCTCTGAAGTGGTTATGATTGCTAGTTTTATTGCATATGGTGTATGTAAATTATGCTTGTTTTTATTTATTTTGGGTTTTTTTTTTAAGACACGTTCAGGTAAAGGGTGGAGTTTCTTTAGTTCACACATGTGGTATAAATTAGTGTTTCCTTGAGCCTGAGCATGGGACCTGTTGAAGTGCATCGTGCACGAAACGGCTGTCGTCTGTCTTTTTGCATTTCTCCCGTGCCATTGCCTGTGCTTTATTAACATGAAATAAAGTGAATCATTTCAAGAGAACGGTGAGTGCCATCCTGCTGTCTTTTTCTACTACGATAGTTCATGTTTTTTCTTCACATGGATAGAGCACCCGTTCAGCAAGGGTTACAGGTGTCACACTGATAGCGGTTATAAGTGACTTTGCGGGTATTTCTTTCTCAGGGACAGTGCCGGATGTTTCTTTTTTCCTTGACCGACTATTAAAAAAATGTTGCGGTTGGTGATAATGTAATGGTTGCGTGTGACTGGACACACCGCCTCCAGCAGGGCGAATTTATATGACACATGCGACCCTGGATACACCGCCTCCAGTAAGGCGAATTTAAATAATAAGACATGCAGCCGGATACACCGCCTCCAGCATGCGAATTTCAGAATTACACGTAAAACTGGATACACCGCCCCCAGCAGGGCGAATTTAAATAATAAGGGGAAACACCAGGGAAACAATAACAATGGTGGGCCCTGCGATAGGAAACGGGGACGTGGAGACCTCCTGCACTCCCCTGAGTCAGTGTCACTACACTCCTACCGATCCCTAGGCCGGTTCCGCACCGGGCACCGCTCAGGATACCTTTAAACCCTAGGTCGCCCTGCACCTACCCCTCTCTAGTGAAATGGCCGGTGCAGAGACTAATCCCACCACTGCACTGAAACACACATAAAGGAAAGGCACAAACAGGGAAACCCCACTTAGCTTTACTCTGTTGCCCTTGTTCCTGGCAACAGAGTCCACCACCAGAATGTAGTTCTCCTGCTGAAACGCTGCCGCCAAGCTCTGTCAGAGCTGCAAGGAAATCCCCTCTGACTCTTTCCACACCAGGGCTCTGACTGTGCTGCAAGGAGCTCTCTCCAACTCCTTCCTCCACCAGGGATGGTTGGAAATGAATACTATCACCAACGCTGATTACAACACCTGTGACTTTTTTATAGCAGAGCCAGCAATCACACCTGCATTATAATCATGTGCACTAAAGAAACAGAGTGCAATGACGCTCACCACCACCGGGGGCAAACCTAGCACAAAGGACACCACAGTGCAATAATACCAATAGCCACCGGGGGCAAAAACCACACATAAGCACACAGCTTAAAGAAAAAAAAGGTTACATGCGCTTTTAACTGTCATCATCCAACCTGGATCATGACAGACACTAGCTTTTCTGTTCTGTTTACTTTCGCAAAACTTTGGAAAATGGATATAAACCATGTCTCCTCTGCAGATCTTCATCTGCCTGTTTTTAGTCATTACCGGATGAGAGCTTCTATACTGAAATTAAATCTGTCTTGCACAAGAGACCTGTAGAATATTCATGACCATATAGAGGAGGAATATGTTACTTTTACTAGCTACTTATTATGATATCCGACATTACTTAAATAGAAAGTTATTTCATATCTTTAGGATTCAAGAAAACTTTATGACCACTCCGACTCTTCATAATCCTAAGAACGGGTTTCTGGAACCTAAAAAACGGGGCATTCCACTCCAGAACGCCCACTTGAATGGCACAATGGTGTGCAACCAGAGCTCTGTTTAATGTTTATGTAACTGCCGGAAATAGCCAGCAGACTTGACTATGCAGAGCTAGGTTTCCGGGTCCAGATCCTAATTCTTGGTATCCCTGGAGTTCCCAATGGCCAGAATGTTATTTTGAATCCTATGGATAGAGCATAATTCTTAAGTAATTTAGGACAACACAAAGGGCTAATTTAAGGGATCCTAGTGGTCGCACTCCCAACGATCAGTAAGTAATCTCTTACAAGTTCCTATATTTTGGAAATAACCCTTTAATTTACACTCCTCAATATTGAAATTGCAACATCAAGATGGAATTATGGGAATCACAGGATCAACATGTTAATTATTTGCAAATGATGAAAAATGGTAATTTTCAAAACATCTTGATTAATTCAATGTCAAGTATCAGCACAGCATGCTGTAATACACACATTTACACATGCTATCAATGGGATGAGGTTATTAATGTTTGTCTGAGGAATATTCTACCAAACTGAAATTACTTGGGCATGCAAATCATCAAGATCCACTGCTGGCAGGTCATTTTGCAATTGGTGACTAATGATATCCAAGAGGTGCACAATGGGAGACACGTCCAGAGACGCTGCTGGTCATTGTAGCATGTTTAGATCACGGAGGCTGCTCACAGTAGTAGGAGAAACATGCGACCTGGTGTTGTCATATTGAAAAACTGATTCTGGGACAGTAATATAAAAAAGTTTGTAAGTACAGCTCACCTCATCCAATATATTAATGTATGTATGTTATTCATTCTGGATTCCTCGGCAATCAACTCCACTATGCACGGATAAAGCTTGTAAGGTATCAAGCAGCTTTGTTCAAACTTGTGAAAAGAGGTTTCTCAATTCAACCAACGGATATAATAGCAAAAATGCTTTATTTTCACTTCATTGAAATAATAATCCTACTTATAAATGGGAAAAAACGAATAAACACAACATCTCGAATGACGTTTAATAAAAACATATTAACCCCTTACCCCCAAAGGGTGGTTTGCATGTTAATGACCAGGTCAATTTTTACAATTCTGACCACTGTCCCTTTATGAGGTCATAACTCTGGAACGCTTCCATGGATCCCAGTGATTCTGACATTGTTTTCTCATGACATACTGTACTTCATGATAGTGCTAAAATTTCTTTGATAAGACTTGCGTTTATTTGTGAAAAAAATGGAAATTTGGCGAAAATTTTCCAACTTTGAATTTTCATGATGCCCTTAAAACTGTGTGGACACGTTGTTTTTTTTTAGCATTTTCACGGCGTTTTTCCGCTGCGAAAATGCTGCGAAAACGTTAAGAAAATGCATCCCATGCAATCCTATGGGATTCCGCATTGCTGTGCTAATGCTGCGGATTTTACAGCTGCGTAAGCGCATAGTGGAAAAATACACATCATGTTCATTCTTTATGCAGAATATACGGCGATTCCGCACCCATTGGATTTCATTGAAACGCTCATTTTACGCATGTGGTTATTCCCACCATGCGTAAAGTGAGCGCTTCATGTGCGGATGGAACCCAGGGTCTGGAGGAGAGGAGACTCTCCATGCCCTGGGTGCTATAATCCTGTAAAAAATAGAGTTAAAATAAATAGTGATATACTCATCCTCTGGCGGCCCCCGAAGTCCTTCTCGCGTCTCACCACGCTCCCGGCATCTTCCGGACCCAGTGATGCTTTTGCGAATCACCTGAGATGACGGCATGCTCTCGTGAGCGTGACGTCACAAAGGTCCTTCGCGCAAAGTATCACTGGGACTGGAAGATGCCGGGAGCGTGGTGAGAGGCGGGAAGGATTCCAGGGGCCGTTGGAAGGTGAGAATAACCATATTTTATTTTTTTTATTTTTAACATTCGATCTTTTACTATTGATGCTGCATTTTTCAATGCAAAATTGGCTGGAATTGAGATCGGAGGCCATGTCGTGTTTGCAGAGCCCCTGATGTGCCTAAACAGGGGAAACCCCCACAAGTGACACCATTTTGGAAAGTAGACCCCCAAAGGAACTTATCTAGGTGTGTGGTGAGCACTTTGAACCCCCAAGTGCTTCACAGAAATTTATAATGTAAAGCCGTAAAAATAAAAAATCATATTTTTTTCACAAAAATGATCTTTTCGCCCCCAATTTTTTATTTACCCAAGGTAATAGGAGAAATTGGACCCTAAAAGTTGTTGTGCAATTTGTCCTGAGTAACCCTAACCCTAATGGGAAAATGGAAATAAATACATTTTTTTATTTAATTATTTGTCCCTAACTAAGGGGGTGATAAAGGGGGGTTTGATTTACTATTTATAGTGGGTTTTTATGTTTGGCAGCTGTCACACACTAAAAGATGCTTTTTATTGCAAAAAATAGTTTTTGCACCACCACATATTGAGAGCTATAATTTTTCCATATGTTGGCTCACAGAGTCATGTGAGGTCTCGTTTTTTGCGGGACAAGTTGGCTTTTTTATTGGTACTATTTTTGGGCACATGACATTTTTTGATCACTTTTTATTCCAATTTTTGTGAGGCAGAATGAACAAAAACCAGCATTTCATGAATTTCTTTTGGGGGGAGGCATTTATACCGTTCCGCCTGTGGTAAAATTGATAAAGCAGTTTTATTCTTTGGGTCAGTACGATTACAGCGATACCTCATTTATATCTTTTTTATGTTTTGACGCTTTTATACAATAAAAACTATTTTATATTAAATTTATATTTAGTATGAAGACCCCGACAGCCCCCTATATACAGCTCTGGGAAAAATTAAGAGACCACATTCAAATGTTCAGTTTGTCTGATTTTTCTCTTTATAGGTATATTTTTGAGTACAATGTAAATTATTCTTTTAGTCTATAAACTTTTGACAATGTGTCTCCGAATTTCAAAGCAATAAACTTTGTATCTTTTTCTTACAAAGAAAAATGGTCAAAATTAAAAAAAAAACCAGTGCTTTCAGACCTCAAATAATGCAAAGAAAACAAGTTCATTATCATTTAGAAACAACAATACTAATGTTTTAACTCAGGAAGAGTTCTGAAATCAATATTTTGTGAAATAACCATGATTTTTAAAAACAGCTTTCATGCGTCTTGGCATGCTTTCCACCAGTCTTTCACACTGGTCTTCTGGCCAAAAATGTAAGCAGTTCTTCATGTTTGATGGCTTGTGACTATCCATCATCCTCTTGATTATATTCCAGAGGTTTTCAATGGGGTTCAGGTCTGGAGAATGGGCTGCCTATGACAGGGTATTGATGTGGTGGTCTCTTGATTTTTGCCAGAGCTGTACATAGTATGATGGCTACAAAGTCAGGCAGACAGTGCTTACATAATGCCATGTGCTTCATCTCCAGTCCAGCCCTGTTGCTTGCAGATACTTAACAGTGTATTTAGGCACCACCAGACATACTGCCTGAACTCTTATAGCAGACGTTGGCTTGCACCGAGTTCTGTATGATCGTGTCTGCTATTCTGTGACATAATAGCGCTGACTTGCGTGTGCTTTCAATGTAGACAGTACTCACTCCAGGCAAGCAAGATTGTTCAGTTTGCATTGCTTGCCACTCATCAATGTGAGTAATATTTACACAGAATGCTGCTGAAAATGATAATATACTGTGCATCACAAAAGATCATTACACTTTATTAACAATGATTGATATACAACAATACACACAAAGGAGCAAAATAGCCAACAACCACATTTAAGTAAGTAAAACAAATATAAATATAAAAACTAAGTGGTTCTTAGGGTCCCGTCACACCAAACAATGCACCAGCGATCCCGACAACGATATGACCTTGTCAGGATCGCTGGTGCATCGCTACATGATTGCTGGTGAGCTGCCAAACAGGCAGATCTCACCAGCGATCAGGACCAGCGAGGACGCTGGTAACCAGGGTAAATATCGGGTAACTAAGCGCGTGCATAGCTTAGTTACCTGCTGTGTACCTTGGATACCAGCGTGCTCGTGCTAATAGCTAGTATCCAAGGTAAATATCGGGTAACTAAGCGCGTGCATAGCTTAGTTACCTGCTGTGTACCTTGGATACCAGCGTGCTCGTGCTGATAGCTAGTATCCAAGGTAAATATCGGGTAACTAAGCGCGCGCAGCACTTAGAAAAACAGGGTGGCACATGTTAAGGAGCTGAAACTCCTAAACCCTTCATCCAATTTTAATGTGGATACCCTCAAATGAAAGCTGAAAGTCTGAACTTCAACTGCATCTGAATTGTTTTGTTTAAAATTCATTGTGGTAATGTCTAGAACCAAAATTAGAAAAATGTTGTCTCTGTCCAAATATATATGGACCTAACTGTAGGGGCTTACCAATATTACAAGTGGTGCTTAAATATATACAGACCATAAAAACATACTACAGTGCAGTGCAGTATAAAGTAGAGAGAATGGCAGCAATGTGAATATTATGATATCCAAACAATGTGCACCATAACAAAATTAAGTAAAGTGCATGTGCTTAAAGGACACCAGTATGCGTCAGTATTCAGGTATACCACCCAGAAATCAAGGTAATGCTGATGGACATCAAATGGATGTCTGTGTAAGGTGTGCATTGCAAAAAGACCAGGGCTAACAAAGGTAACAGTAAATAGAAGTTATAAGGTTAGAGTAATCTGTTGACTTTCAAAGCACAAAGCTCCTGGTCTCCTGGATAAACGCCCTTTTTCGGCCTTGCTAACTATGTTACTATGCAAAATGTCAAAAAGTACATCAATCAAAAGGTAATGTTAATATCTAAAGATGCAGAAAACCTATTATCCAAAATTAGCCACTGTGAAAAATTTGGAGCATTTTCAGGCTGTCTAGTCTGTTTGCACTGTGCAAATACTACACAAAATTAATAAATGTGCCCCAATGTTATGCTTTATGCAGAAACTCTATTAAGCAGCATCAGGTGTTGCCAGCCAAAGCCGGTAATGTGGTGTTCATGTAGACACACATCATTGTGAAAAATCACATGATATCAGTTTAATTAAAAAAGCATATGCAGATAGAACGATATTATAATATATTCATTTTGAGAAACAGTTGATGAGCTGATGAAAAAATGAGGACTTGGCATGTGCTCATACTGTCAGGTTTATGGATTACACTTCTAATACTTCAAACTACAAAACCAGTAGACTATTTAATATGTATTAATTACTGAAATAAATCACCTTCAATATCTAGTGAAATGTTCCACTTAGAATTGGAATATCAGAAGCAGTACAAGGCATTAAACGGGATTGTAGATATATATGAGATACAAAAGTAGAAGTCATAGTCAGTTTCATAAGTATGGGGCACAAAATGCACCTTTGTCACATAAGAACACATGGATCACAGACTGCACATGAGTCAACATTGTGATGCAGCGGCAAAAAGGCAAACACGGCTCTAGGATGTATTAAGAGAAGCATAGAGTCTAGATCACGTGAAGTAATTATCTCCCTCTACTCCTCATTGAGTAGGTGTGATACAAATGGGACAAGTTTGTGTGTATGGAATAGATAGGTATTTGATTAATAAGAATAGTAATTAATCAGGTTCTTTGCCCTCTTTCAGTCTTTGAGCATAAGGTTATAAAAGATCAAATCTGTTCTTGCATAAGTGGAATAAACTGGAAAATACTGGTAAGCATAACTCATAGTCAGGAGCTCAGTATCCTTGAAAACAAAGTAACTGTGCATGATCACATGAGGTGATCATGTGCCAGAATATTCTAGATGGCTGTACTGTGATTGCGCTACCGTTATCAGTTACATTTAGTTTAATAAATGTTACATAGAAAGTATATAAGCAAGGGACTTTCTAGAAGGAATTGGGACTTAATTTGAGGTCAAGCAGACATGTTGACAAGTGTTTTCCCGGTTCCTAATAATGCGATTGTTCTGAAGTTCCCTGATGTCGGAGTGATGCTACAATATCCGGTGATGTATTGATGCTTACTTTATGATTTATGCTTATTAATGGGATGTTTTCAGCTATAACACATGTACTCGAATGTTAGTCTACAAAATAAAACTCATCTTGATTTACCGCAAAAACTGTCCTCAGTTGTGCCTAACTTGTATGTTAGTGAGCGAGTTGCAGATTAAAACTTGAGCAGATAAAACATAAATCGGTGTAGTCAGCAGGATTTCTTTTTGTTGAAGTTTTGATATTTTTGGTTTGGAGAAGAAGGAGATATAGAGATTAGAAAGTTTTTGCAAGTATACTTCTAGAATAAGGAAAATGAAAGTTAGGAAAGATTGATCTCTTTTTGACCAAAAGCCCGATTTTTAGAACTTCAATAACTTTTTAACTAAATAAGTGTGGACAATTTTGTTCATAGGATAACGTGCCCTGAGAACAAAGAACCTGTGTGCAAATTTTTGACAATTGGAAATTTGCCAATTTTTGTTTGCAATGTTTAAGGCCTCTTTCACACTTCAGTTTTTTACAATCAGTCACAATCCGCCAGGTTTTGAAAAAAACGGATCCGCAATTTTCTTTTGAGGATCCGTCTTTTTCCCCATTGACTTCCATTATTGGCGGATTGTGACGGATTGCCGTCCGTTGCATCTGTTTTTTTGCGGATCCGCCAAAAGTTGCTGTCCGTCACCATCCTCAAAGATTTCAAAACGGAGCTTGCAACGTTTTTTTCTCTGGCGGATCCTCCAGACACTCATTTAACCCAAAATTCTTTGTGGGTGCCGGACAAAAAAAAAAAAAATTTCTCTCTCTTCTCTCTCTCTTTTTCCAGGCTGCGATTCCTTTCAAATTCTTCAATTGTCGGATCTGTCAAAAAAAACGGACGGGTGGCATCCGTTGTCATCAGTACTAAAACGGATCCGCCATCCGTCCTTTTGGTGGATTTTGACTGATGCAAAAAACTGAAGTGTGAAAGAGGCCTAAGAGAACTAAGAAAGAGAAAAATGAAACAAAAATGGATGTTCTTGGCTGGACCGAGACACCATACAATATAATTGTACATGAACTGGTGCATAGTGGATTGGCTGAAGCATGGGATAATAATCTAAACTGCTCAGAACCACTCAATGTTGTTAAATTACTCGAGGGTGTCACTGCAAAGGCAGGTGATGCTGTTTCAGAACCCCTCGATGCTGTTAAATTACTCGAGGGTGTCCCTGCAAAGGCAGGTGATGCAGTTTCGCAGGGGAGACGAAATTGGGCTGTAGCTTCAGCTTATCGAGCAGTTCATAAGAACAACTCTCAATTGTTGAAAAATTATCTCAGGCTGAACATAGATTAATTGAATCTGAAGGAAAACAGGTAGTGCTGGAATGTAATAAAAAATTATTGAAAGATAAATTAGGCTGGTTTCACATTTGTGCTTTTTTTGCGCTGTGTTTTAGCGCAAAAAAAGCATGCATTTTTTCCCCCATACTTTAACATGGGTGCGCATATGTGCACATACATATGCACACGTACTCATTTGTATGCGCATGCGTTTTTTTGCAGTGTGCGCTCGGGCACATAATTTGCATCCTGTTGCATTTTTTGTGCGTCCGACTTGCCCCCAAAAAACGCATGCGCACGCAATGCGTTTTTTTACAGCAAAATACCCATTAAAGTCTATGCGTGTGCATACGTGCGCATTATAATGTGCACGTATGCGCAAAAAAAGCATGCGTTTTTAAAAAAAATGCACCAAAACCAGCAAAAAACGCACACAAACGCATGATGCATTTTTTTCATGCGTTTGTGTGCGCAAAAAACGCGCAACAAAAAAACGCAAGTGTGAAAGTAGCCTTAGAGTACTACCAAAATGTGGCTGAAAAAGCTGCAGTAATAGTAGCCCAAAATAAACACCGGAAAAGAAAAGGAAAAGTAAATAAGGAGGAGGTGCAAAGATCTATTGCCTCTTCTTCATTGAGTTGGTATCCTGATACACAGGATGGGAATATTTGGGATTCAACGTTATCATCAGATGATGACTGGAAAGATCCCTATATTCCTATCCAAAATCAGGATGTACCCATAGATCCCCCATCAAAAAATGTTCAGCCAATAAAGCGGAGATCTGAATGGGTGGAATATGGACCAGACAGATGACCTGTTCAAGGTCCGGGGGGACAGTATTTGTACCACCACTGAAGATTTTTCTCATAGAGAGGTTGATTCAGACACAAACTTGGAGAAAGTGATTTGGCATAGTTAGTATGAGCATGGCACTACTAGCGTCATATTAGAATCCCGGTGATGTGTTACGTTTTGTAACCATTACCCGAGATCCAGTGATTTTAAGATCTTTTAAAAATTATTTTTCAGATTACCATGGAATACAGATGCAAAATTTATTTTTGGTGGTGGTTGCAGGATTTTTGGATAAATATTCCAGTGAATCAGACATACCAATAAATGAAAAACTGTGGTTCACTTTAAGGGACGGTATGGAAAGATTGAAGGGGGGAGCAATGCGATCCTCAGTAATGATGATAGAAGCAATGGAAGACTACC
The DNA here is from genome assembly GCF_039654945.1 of Dendrobates tinctorius. Taxonomy (NCBI): domain Eukaryota; kingdom Metazoa; phylum Chordata; class Amphibia; order Anura; family Dendrobatidae; genus Dendrobates; species Dendrobates tinctorius. Next base: position 21,804,427 of record NW_027361719.1, read on the forward strand.
AAGATACTGTCCTTTCGGCGAGTGTCCGAAACAGGATAATTAAAGCAGCACCCCCTGCCTATAAGGCTACTTTCACACTTCAGGTTTTCGGCGTCAGGCGCGATCCGGCGTCATGCCGAAACGCCGGATCCGGCAAATGTTTAGTAAAACCGGATGTGACGGATCCGGTTTTCTGCCGGATCCGTCTTTTTCTTGACAGACAAAACCGGATCCGTCTCATCCGGTCCATCCGTTTTTCTATCCGTTTTTCGACGGATTACGCCGGATCCGGTTTTTAAAATTGACCCTTGTGGCCTTCCGAACGGGATTGGCTACTGGAAAACTATATATAGCATGTTCCTACAGCCCTTCTTTGACAGGTTGTAGAGGAGAAAGTGCAGGTTGGAGAGAAGAGCAAGTTACTGGCGAAGATGGATGTTGTCATTGGAAATATTTTGAAGAATTTGGCGGATTTTATAGCGGAGGCGAATCGTTTGAGGGTGATTGTTCTGGAGAAGGAGAGAGCGAGACAGCAGCGCATCAGGCATCGTAGACGACGTTTGTGGATCCACCCCATCACAGCCAAGAGAATGACGCGTGGGGTCTATTCTACACTCTGCATGGACCTTCGACGAAACCCGGATACATTTTTTGGATATGTTAGGATGAAAATGGAGAATTTTGATTACTTGGTGGAGCGCATTGCACACCTCATAAGAAAAGCGGACACCTATTGCCGCTTCTCTGTTTCACCCACAGAGCGTCTGATGGTGACTTTAAGGTAAGCCACATTTATTGGATGTGATCGCATCAGAGCACACTTTCACTGCAATCTTGTTGGTGGTAGTTTGTATCTCCAAGTGTTATAGCTCAGTTTTGGTATGTAATGCTGTGATTTAAAACTAATTTATTGTTTTTTAATTCCCCACAGATTTCTTGCAACTGGAGAATCCCTTTCGTCACTGCATTTCCAGTACAGACGCGGGATTTCCACCATATCTGGAATAGTGAAGTACACATGCCGTGCACTGTGGGACTCCTTAGCTGAAGAGTTTTTACCAGAGCCCACAACAGAGCGGTGGATTGAAATTGCTGACAAGTTTCAACAGATATGTCAGTTTCCCAACTGCTTGGGCGCTGTGGACGGGAAACATATCCGCATTGTAAAGCCAGCTGGATCGGGATCGGAATATTTCAATTACAAGAAATATTTTTCAATTGTCCTCATGGCCATCGCTGACGTGGAATACAAATTTATTGCGGTTGATATTGGGGCCTATGGCCGCTCCAATGACTCTCAAGTTTTCAAACTGTCTGCCATGGGGCGTAAACTGTATGGAAACACCTTCCAGTTCCCACCACCTAGACCGCTGCCGCAAACATCTGGTCCACCTATGCCATTTGTCTGTGTAGGGGATGAAGCCTTCCAGCTGTCAGAACACCTTTTGAAACCGTACTCTAGCAGAGGATTGACAAGACCAAAACGCATTTTTAATTACCGCCTCACAAGAGCAAGAAGAATGGTTGAATGTACCTTTGGTATTCTGACAGCCAAATGGCGGGTCCTATTGACTGCGATCAACCTCAAGACAGAAACTGTGGACGAGATGATCAAAGCGTGCGTGGTACTCCACAATTTTGTTATCTGCAAGGAACCCATTTCCATTGAGGACACCTCTGAAGAAACCACCTTGCAAGATTACCATGACATTACCACTAGAAGTTCTGTGACGGTTTCAGTAATGAGGGACAATTTTGCACTATACTTTATGTCACCTCAAGGCAGAGTACACTGGCAGGATGACAGAGTGTGAAAGATTTGTGCCCAACCAAACTTGTGTACCTTCTGTACCAACAGTATATACTTTTGCCAACCAAAGTTGGCTATCTTGTCATGGTCTCTATTTTTAGCTTTAGGCCACAGGTGTGTACCTGGTTGTGTTTTATGCAAAGTATTTCACCTTTTAACAAAAGTTGTGTACATTGTTATGAAATCACCAACAATAAACACAACTTTTTAGGTGAAATACTTTGCTTCAAACACAACCAGGAACACAACTGTGGCAAAAAGCTAAAATTTACCCACAGTTATATACCTAGTTTTGAATACCATTTCACCTTTTAAATACCCTGTATTTAACCTTTTTCGCCGCAGAAAGAAATGACAGACAACCAGTGTAAGATAATTTAACTTTTATTGAAAAATGTTTTTTTTAGTAAACTTTTTTAAAATTTTAATAAACTTGTTTAATAAAGCTTTGAAACCATAAAACTGGTCATTTTTATTTAAATACACACATTATAAATCTGTGTAGTGTGTGGTGGAAATACTGCTGTAGGGGCTGTGGGACACTTCGACACTGGGAGTGTGGAGAGAGGACTGGGATCGTGGTGGGGAAGGAACAGTTAGAGGTGAAGGTGTGGAAAAAACTACAGAATGGGTGGACATGTGGGAAGCAGAAGAGGTGGTGGGTGGTGGAGTGGAGGGTTGGGCAGGGACTGTAGGAGCAGATGATGTTGATGGCAAGTTGTATGGGGAAGGAGTTTGGTACGGGGCAGGTTGCTGGAAGTGGGGAGATGTCTGGTACGGGGCAGGTTGCTGGAAGTGGGGAGATGTCTGGTACGGGGCAGGTTGCTGGAAGTGGGGAGATGTCTGGTACGGGGCAGGTTGCTGGAAGTGGGGAGATGTCTGGTACGGGGCAGGTTGCTGGAAGTGGGGAGATGTCTGGTACGGGGCAGGTTGCTGGAAGTGGGGAGATGTCTGGTACGGGGCAGGTTGCTGGAAGTGGGGAGATGTCTGGTACTGGGGAGGTTGCTGGTACTGGGGAGTTTGCAGGTACTGGGGAGGTTGCTGGTACTGGGGAGGTTGCTGGTACTGGGGAGGTTGCTGGTGCTGGGGAGGTTGATGGTGCTGGGGAGGTGGATGGTGCTGGGGAGGTGGATGGTGCTGGGGAGGTGGATGGTATGTAATAGGAGGGGGAGGATGGAAAGTGGCTGGAGGGGGTGTAGATGTAATAGGAGGGGGAGGATGGAAAGTGGCTGGAGGGGGTGTAGATGTAATAGGAGGGGGAGGATGGAAAGTGGCTGGAGGGGGTGCAGGTGGAGGAACTACTGTGGTGGGAGGAGGAGGTTAGGAGGTAACTTGCTGGAGAGCAGCATGGCATGAATGCAATACATGCATCTGCTGGGCAGGAGAGAGCGTTTCCATGCGCTCCACAACAGACCTGAAAAAGGTGTGGTTTGGCGAAGATCTTGCTTCTGAATGCATGGTTTGCAGAAGTGTCTTCACCTCCAGAATGCTGGAGTTGATCTGCTGATAGCCTGCGGAGATTTGCTCTGACAAGACTTTTAGACAGTTCTGGAAAGATGCATTCAGATGCAAGAACTCTGGCGCATAAGTCTTTTCCTGACCCCTCTGCCGCTGCCGCCCAGTACCCGCAGGTGTACTAGAGGTGGCAGGGGCAGAAGGGTGGGGTAAAGGGAAAGCGATCTCCTCACCAGCAGCTTCATGTAATGTAGGCGGCCACGATGCTCCTGTGCTGGTGGATGGGACAGATGGGTCGAATGTGTGGGAAGGCTGGGAAGGTGCAGATGTACCGGGGCGGTCGAAGTGTCCCTCGGTGCCGGTCTCCTCAGGGATCGCCTCAGAAGGGTCCAATCGTGCAGGCTCCTGAGTGCTCCTCACCGTGCTGTGGAATAAAGAGAAAAAAAACAATTAAAATAGTGACATGGTATGGCCCTGGCTGAAAAAAAAAAGTTACATCTAAACATTTTTTTGTCACATGTGGTGTGTAATATTTACCTTCTGGTGAGCATTGTCTCCCGGAGGAACGACAGGGCTCGTGCGTACTTGTACTTGCTCCTGCGTCCTCCAGATCCACTCGGGGCCCGCATCTCTTTATTGAACTCCTTCTTGAAACGATCCCTCACAGACCGCCACCGCTTCACAATTCTCTCCCCTGAAACGAGAAAGGACAAAGTGGTTAGTATACAACATCAGTGTTTCCCAAACTCCAGTCCTCATGGTCCCCAGGGGTCATGTTTTCAGGATTTCCAAAGTAAATAGAAATCCTGAACACATGATCCGTGGGGACCACGAGGACTGGAGTTCGGGAAACACTGGTTTAAATCAAGCAACCGGTACTGTATATACTTACGCTCTTTAATCTGGGCCCGAGCTTCGAGGTCCTCCCAGCGGTCCACAAGGAGCGAACAGATTTCCTCCCAGAGTCGTCGGGTAACGATCAGGTCAGCGTGGCGTCGGTCAGCCATATTCCAGAGCGGCTCCCTTTCTCTGACGAGATCGATGAGGTGGTCCACATCAATCCCTCCATCCTCACCGTCAGAGTCGGGAGCACGCTGTGAAGGCTGTTAAAGAAAAAGACAAAAATAACATAATTAGCCTCCACAAAAGAAATGAAATAAAAAGTGCAAAAAAAACAAAGCAAAAATATTTATACTTACACGCTGGTGACCGCCGCGTTGCTGTCGCCGACGACCCTGGGAGGCACTGCGAGGACCTCTTGGCCGAGCACCAGATTGGGAAGACTAGAGAAGAAAACAAAAAATGTTATGTCTTTGGATGTAGGCATTTGTTTGCTGTGTGTGGTCTGCAGAACTTGTTTTCTATGTGTTGTGTGTAGTGTGATGTTGTGTTTCTGCGTTTGATGCAAAAAACTTACCAATTGTGAGCCCACTCCAAGTGTCTGTCCACCCCTTCCTTCTTCTTCTGGGAGCTCCTCTTCATCTTGTGATTCCTGTTTTGAAATAAAAGGCAATGAATACACATATATTACAGAGATGATGGATTTTGGAAATAAAAACTTACCGTCAAACGCTGACGATGCGAGGGAGGGCTCCCTGAAGATGTGCTGTCTTCCTCATGGCCAGACTCCATGGATGTGGGTGGTGTTTCTGCTGCTGCCATTGCTGCTGCTGCTGCTGCTGCTGCATCTATTGGGCGGCTGTTGAATAAAGAGAAACAAAGGGCCAATGAATATCTTGATATTCCATAGCCCTAGTTTGGAGGAATGGGGGATTTGATAATTACCGTCTCTCATCTGCTGCTGGACTCCCCTCCCGCTGTTCAGCATGCTGCTCCATTTGGGGTGGTGCTGATGGTGCTGCTGCTGCAGATGTCTGCTGCCTTCTCCTGCTCCTGGTTCTTGGCTTGGGTGGCATGTTGGGTGTGGCTGAGGGTCCCATTGTCTTGCTTTTATATATGTCCTGTGGGCAGAGCTACTGAGCATGCTCAGACCAAGGAAACCGGATCCGGCGCATTGCGGCGCTCATAGGCTTTCATTGTATGAAAAAGCCGGACACGCCGGATCCGGCGTGTCCGCCTTTTTCGACGGATACAAAAAACGTTACAGTCAACGTTTTTTCCAGACGCCGGATCGCGTCACATTGCCGGATCCGGCGAAAATCGGATGAAAAGCATGGCCATCCGGCTCGATCCGGCTCTAATGCAAGTCAATGGGGGGGAAACCGGATCCGGCATTGCATTTCGACGGATCCGGTTTTAGTCAAAAGTGCTGGATCGCGCCTGAAGCAGAAAACCTGATGTGTGAAAGAGGCCTAAGACAGTTATAATTACACTACTTTTAGCCTCAACTGGAGAAGCTATTTCAACTGTGCTTTCTCGGATGAGAGAGTTGCAAGATATGGGAGAATGGGATAAAACCAGTGGGACATCGTGTCCATCAAATCCCAAAACTCCCCACAATCCAAATTGGAAACAAAATCAGGACATAGATGGAAACCCCAGGGTTTCTCAAAAAGATATGCTTTAGGCACTATTAAAAGCAGGAGTGTCTAAAGTTTCCATAGATGGAAAAGATACTCCCACATTGTGGAAATTGTATAAGCAAAAATTACTTTCTAATAAGAAGATTACAAAGGAAAGGGAGAAGACAAGTAGTTTTAAAAAAAGGATAAAAGTAAGAAAGAGGAGAGTCAAGAACCATCAAAACCAAAAACTCTTGAATGGGAGGATTTTCAGAAGGTATACCCTTGGGAAGAAATGGTTACGATAGTAGCTACAAAAGTGCAAGAGGTTATTTCTTCTGCCCCTCCAAAGGAGGATTCGGACTGTGACTGATTCCTCAGCATAGGTAGCCAGCCAAGCCCCTATATGAATAAGAAGGGATGAGAGACCCTATAACCAATTGTCTATTTATTGGAAAGGGGGCAATGTTCAACGAGCCAGCGCTAATAGACACAGGGGAGGAGGCCCCGAATAAAGATTTCTGGATTAGGGGGTCGAGTAACTGAAGGGATTCAGACCCAAGTTACGTTGAAAATAGGAAATCTATCTTTGAGAAAATATATGGTGTTAGTTGTCCCAATACCAGAGTATGTAATTGGTATTGATATACTAAAAGGGATGACTTTACATTTGGAAGAAGGAAAATAGGCATTTGGAGTCTGAAAAACAGGGATCTCAGTGAACGCATGCTTTTGGAGTCCAAAAAACAGGGATCTCGGTGAACTCTGTACTAGTGGGCAAAGTGAAGATGCCTCCAGTACATATCCCTCCAGCTACCAAGATAGTGGCAATGAAACAATATTGAATCCCTGAGGGGTATAAGGAAATTGGAAAAACAATTAAGGAATTAGTGGAAGTGGGAGTAATGCAACCCACCACTACAGCATGGAACAATCCGGTATGGCCAGTAAAAAAAGGGATGGATTATGGAGAATGACTGTGGACTATAGGGAATTGAATAAACATACTCCCCCTTTAACCTCAGCAGTACCAGATACTATGACTATTGAGAAAAATATCCAGAGTCATGATTAACGAAGCCTGGTATCCCCGGGTCCTGTGTGCCAGAGACTGTGTTTGGTGCTATAGACTGTGTGCGTAATTGGCACCATTGCCGCCATTATCTCGCTGATTGGCGCGCGCAGGAAGAAAAGGGGGCAGACCTTCGTGGTCGGAGCCAGTCAAGAAGCGCGAAAGGAGAAGAACGCGCGGGAAGTGAGAAGCTGAGGCCTGCAGTTCCGGCGCCCCCTGATCCAGCCGAGGAGCGGCATCCGGTAAGCCAGCGCAACCCAGCGGCCTGACCCACGTTAACTAGGGGGGAGAGAAAATGTCTGAGGACAACGCCAATGCAGCGGCGGACGCTCCCGCTAACCTCTCAGCGCCGCCAGATGCAGGGTCCAGCGCAGCTGCAGCTCCCACAGCGCCACTGAATCAGGCAGCCAGCGCTTCCTCCAGGGCACCGCAAGAATCAATGCCCACCGCAGCGGTCCCCATTATGCCGCTGTCCATGCCCTATATACCGGGAGCAGCCTGGCTACCGCAGTACTCGGGTGAGTCACGTACCCTGAGTGAATTCAAAGAGAGGCTGTGCAGCTTGTTCGAAGTGTATCCCCTGTCTGAAAGTCAGAAAGTGAACATTCTTATTGGGCAGCTGACAGGTGCAGCGCAGAGAGAAGTAAAAAACTGGCAGGACACTGATAAAGAGACTGTTAAAAAGATTCTGGCTAAGCTCAGAAGCAACTTTGACACCCGCTCTGCAGCTGAAATAAAGATGAGATTCTTTGGATGTAAGCGGAGAGCGCAGGACAGTATACGGGACTATGCTCTTAACCTGCAGGAGGCGCTGCGAGCCATAAAGCAGATGGATCCAGACAGTGTGCAGGACGGAGACAGACTGTTAAAGAAGCAGTTTATTGAAGGACTCCTATCCAGTACCCACAGAGCACAGCTGCGCATTATAGCCCTGCAGAACCCTGACCTGGATTTTGCAGACTTCAAGGACAGGGCTATCTGGGTGCTGCATGAACCAACTGTCAGCCGTCCAGCGCCGCCTAGGCGCCCAGCGATCACCTACCACCAGGAAACAACATCTTTCCCCCTCAGCCCTGTGGAAGCTGATGCACAGACTCTGGACAATGACCCATCTTCAGAACTGCGTCTTCAGGTCCAGGAGTTGACCAAAGGTATGGCTGCACTTGCCAAAACTGTGCAGTCCCTGCAGGAGTCCTCCAAGGAGAAGATCCAGTTGGCCTCCAGTCCAGAGGATGTCCCGTGGATGCAGAGGAAGAGGATCCCGCCACTCCGAGGAAGGAACAGCGATCGCTATGACCAGAACGGACGTCCCATCTGTCGACACTGCCACAAAGCAGGCCACCTCGCAAGATTCTGTCCTTTAAACGAGTAACCCGTGGGGCAGAGGGCCAACCCCCAGGAGTAGGACCACAAGGCCCAAGGAACTGGCGAGCCAAGTATGTTGGAGTACGACCGGTCCTCCCAGTGGTGATTGATGGCATCCCCAAAAACGCTTTGCTGGACACTGGCTCTCAGGTGACCACTATGCCGTATATCCTTTACAAGCGGTATTGGGCTGACTCTGAACTTACCCGTGGCCCAAGTGATGAACTCATAGTAGTTGCCAGTAATGGTCAGTCTTTACCGCAAGTGGGATGTATAGAAATTACTGTTAAAGTGGGTCAAGTAGAGTTAAAATCTCAAGGTCTGATAGTTGTGGATATTGATCGATGAGAATGTAACCCAATGATGACTCTTGGTACCAATGTGATTGAAAATTGTCTTTCCGAGGTTATTGTCTTGTTGCAACAGGTGGCTGAGACTGCTGGTTCCAGAGAACAACGAGTCCTGCAGAAGGAGATCAGAACCCTGATGCAAAGACAGCAGGTAGAACTCTCTGGCGGAGAAATTGGCAGCATCAGAGTGAGTGATTCTTTCCCAATTGCAATACCCCCCAGATGTGAAATGTTGATTTGGTGTCAGGCAGCCATAGGCCTCAGAGGAAAAGATTACCAGGCAATGGTAGAACCAGTGTACTCTGACAGCCGGCCCACTGTCCTGACAGCCAGAGGGGTAGTTGATGTTCACAAAGGGAGAGTACCTGTACGCCTCTTGAATTGTGGGGAGGAGGAGGCCATAATACCTCGGTGTGCCACAGTTGCCAAGCTGCTCACTGTCAATAACAACGCAATACAGGTAGCAGAGCCCTTGGTCTAATCTGACCAGGTGGGGGACAATGGCTCTGTAAGCAGCTGGAGGAGTGGTGTCAGCAACTGCATGTGGGAACTGACTCCACCCCTTCATACCAAAAGAGTGGGGTTTACCGGATGACCCATGAGTATGAGCAGGTGTTCAGTAAACACCCTCTAGACTTTGGGAAGGCAAAAAGGGTTCAACACCATATCCCCACTGGTGATCATCCACCCATTAAAGAAAGGTACCGGCCTATACCCCCAACACAATACCAGTTTGCTAAAAGTATGTTGCGGGAAATGAAGGAAGCTGGGGTGATCAGAGACAGTTGTAGCCCCTGGGCAGCTCCAATAGTCTTTGTGAAAAAGAAGGATGGTACCATGAGAATGTGTGTTGACTACAGAAAAATTAATAGCATTACACATAAGGATGCCTACCCATTACCCAGAATTGAGAAGTCATTAGCTGCACTTAAAACTGCTAACTATTTTGCCACCTTAGATCTCACTAGTGGGTATTGGCAGTTTCTCGTGGCAGAGGCAGACAAGGAGAAAACAGCGTTTACCACCCCAATGGGTCTCTGTGAGTTTAACTACATGCCATTCAGGCTCTGCACCACTCCAGGGACACTCCAACTGCTAATGGAATGCTGTCTTGGGCACAAGAACTTCGAGACAGTCCTGTTGTACCTTGATGATGTCATTGTTTTCTCCAAGACTTATGAAGACCATCTGAAGCACCTGGCTGAGGTGTTTGAAGCCTTGTCCAACTTTGGCCTGAAGGTGAAACCTTCCAAATGCCACCTCCTGAAGCCCAAGGTTCAGTACCTCGGTCATGTAGTGAGTGCAGAAGGTGTAGCACCAGATCCTGACAAAGTCACAGTCATCCGGGACTGGCAGAAGCCCAGCAACCTCCAGGAAGTATGTCAATTCCTCGGGCTGGTAGGCTACTACCGAAGGTTCATCAAAGGCTTCACTGAGATAGCCACTCCTATGCAAAATCTTCTCGTGGGTCAGCCCAAGAAGGCCAGAAACAAGAGTTCTACAGTTGAATGGAATGAGGAACTGGAGAGGTCCTTCACTCGACTGAAAATGGCTCTCACTGGAGATGAAGTTCTGGCCTACCCAGATTATGACCAACCGTTTGTTCTGAATACTGGTGCCAGCAACGTGGGACTGGGAGCAGTATTGTCACAGGTACAGGATGGCAAAGAAAGAGTGATCTCATACACCAGCAGGAAGCTTTGTCCCACTGAAAGGAACCCTGACAACTACAGTTCCTTCAAGCTGGAGTTCCTTGCCATAGTCTGGGCTGTGACTGAACGATTCAAGCATTACCTAGCTTCAGCCAAGTTTACCATCTTCACGGATAACAACCCGTTGACTGACTTGGACACCGCAAAACTAGGCGCATTGGAGCAGCGATGGATGGCTCGGCTGTCTAACTATGAATTTACCATAAAATACAGAGTAGGGCACAAGAATGCCAATGCTGTTGCTCTGTCCAGAATGCCCAATCTGCCAGATGCAGGAGAAGACCCTGAGGCACTCGAAGAAATAGAGTTACCTCCCTTCCACCGGCCAATTGCGGCCCAACGTGCCGAGGGAGTGAGAAACAGACGGTCTATCTTGAAAGAGGCTACCCTAAATCCATTGCCTCACCATGACTGGGCAGAAACCCAGGATAGCGACCCCGCAGTCCGCCTGGTGAAGGAGCTACTGTCACACACTGACTCACGCCTGGATTCAGATGCTCCTGAAGAAACCCAGCAGTTGTGGAAGGTAAGAGGCAGACTGTTCATCTATGAAGGAAAGCTGTGTCGGAGGAGTATCAATGCCCGCACTCATGAGTTGGTCTGGCAGGTAGTAGTTCCAAAGAGAGAGGCATCAATGGTCCTGGAAGCATACCACAATGGAGCTGGACACTTCGGATGGAAGAAGTTGGAAGCCTTGCTCCGAGAGAGATTCTACTGGGCTGGTATGAGGAAAGCCATTGAAAATTGGTGCCGGGAGTGTGGACAATGTAACCTGCGCAGAAAGGACCGTAACAGCCAGTGAGCTCCTTTGCAGCCAATAATAACCAAACAGCCACTTGAGTTGGTCACCCTGGACCATGTGAAGCTGGTCCCAAGCCGTTCAGGCTACATTTATGCTCTTACCATTGTTGACCACTACTCAAGATTCTTGGTAGTTGTGCCTCTCAAGGATCAAACAGCCAGGACAGCAGCCAGAGCCTTCCAACAGCACTTTTGTAGACCGCACGGATATCCCGAGTGAGTGCTTACAGATCAAGGTCCAGCCTTTGAGGCAGAAGTGTTTCAGGAATTCTGTAACTTGTACGGTTGCAAGAAGATCAGGACAACCCCGTACCATCCACAGACCAATGGCATGTGTGAAAAGATGAACCAGGTAGTGATTGATCTACTGAAGACCTTGCCTTTGGACAAGAGGAATCTGTGGCCAGAAAAGTTGCCGGATCTTGTAGACCTCTACAATCACATTCCTGTGAATTCCACCAACTGCCCTCCAGCCTACCTAATGAGAGCGAGGCCTGGCAAGTTGCCTATTGATCTGGATATGGGAGTCCTTACCCCTGAAGTAACCTCCCCAGATGCTGACTAGGATACAGAAAGGCAACAGCAATATCGAAGGGTACAAGAGTGTGTGGAAAAGAGTCTAGCTCAGGCAAGACAAAAACAAGAGAACTACAACCAAAATGCACCTGCAGTTCCCTTGTCACCAGGAGAACATGTCCTCAAGAGGAAAAGAAGGCTGCATAAATTGGATGACCAATGGGAAGCTGAACCCTACACCGTCTTACCATCGAACTTCGACAACACCAAAGTGTGCCTTATCAGTAAGGATGGAGGTGAAACCTCAGCAGCAGCATCAAGGGATCATTTGAAACTGTGCCCTGACCAGTTAAAAGAAAGGATGGAAGAACAAAACAATCTTCAGCCCATTGAAGAAGAGGAAGAAAAGGTCAGCACTGTACTTGGTGAATTCCCAGCAAACTGGACAAGAATGGGTCCCACCATTGTAGTTCCTGTCCTAACCTTTCCCCAGCCTACTGCAACTGAAGTAGCAGAGACTCAAGAGAACGTTGAAAATCAGGAAATTCAGGCAGCGGATGCCACACCAGCAGTGGAGCCAGAGAATCCTTGCCCTGCCAGTGGGGAATCTGTCATGCCCACAGTGAGTCTAAGAGTTTGCAGATGGCTACTCCCAAGTTTACCCACACAAGAGCTACGTAGATCTGTTCGTAGTACACAAGGCATACCGCCCATCAGATTTCGCATATAAATAAGTTAAAGTAAATAATGATAGTGTCTAATGTTCTATAGTAATAGTGAATGGTTTAATAAAAATGTAAATATGTAACCTTTCTCAAGTTTTGTGCCTACAGAGACTCTGTAAGAACCTGTATATAGTTCACCAATTGCCCAGGAATGGGACCATGGACATTGGGGCATGGACTTATCGTCATAGGACTCTTTTAGAGCATTTGGTTTTTGTAAATTTTTCCTTTTTGAATCTTGTACACCTATAATTGTTTATTTGTTTATGTTGTTTACATGTTTTTGTTTCTTCAGCCCAGGAGTGCTGAATTGCACTAGGGGGGGAGTGTGGCGCCCCCAGGAGTATGGTCGCCACAGTGGCATTGCCTTCCTCCTAGGGAGAGTGATGTCATGCCTGGAAGCAATGAAGGGTCTCTCTGGCAGTTAATCACTGCATGCAACACAGTTCCCACTCCGGGTCAGCAGAGGGAGCTCTGAACCCAGAACTGAGGGGAGGAGCTGTCTCTGGGGGCCAGGAAGGAGTGAGTAGTTAGTGTGAGGAGGGCGTTGTGTGCAGACGTGAGGAGACGCACTGGTGAGACTGAGGAAAGTGGAGAGCTCAGTCCCAGTGATAGCGCATGATCTGCAGCCTGGTCTCCAAGGGTGTATAGATACTAACGGTCCTGCACCAGAAACCAGAGGAATAGGAAGCTGTAAATGCTCTATTCCCACATAATCCTCAGAGGCACAACAGCAACGGGTGAGCCAAGAGAGATAAAAGGCTACGGCTGTCTGCCATGCGAGTGGAGTGTGGATAACATCAGAAAGGAGGAACTCCAGTGTAACTCAGTGCTGGGAGTAAGGAGACTGCACAACCCATCTGCCAGAGTTTTTCCTGATTTGCTTCCAGGCTAACCAGCTCCAGTGCCATTTGTACTCAGGACCCTGGACTGCATTTTCCAAGTAAAGGTAAAGAAACTGCAACCTGTTGTGTCCTTGCCTTCTTGCTGCAACCTCCCCGGCACTGCTACATCTCTGTGCCTGACACTGCACCTTCCTTCCCAACACCCATCTACACTGCCCTGGAACAACAGCCCTGCCTGTGGAGGGTTATAACATCTTGGCTGCACCACACCATCTGTACCAGCGGATCTGTCTGCAGCATCGGCTTAACATCTTCATTGCCGAACACCACAGGTGGCGTCACAAATCATAATCTTTATTCCATCACTTCATTCCCTTACATGGACGCCCAGGGCCATGGACCGGGTCACCGCTACTGTGACACTTCCCTGTGAAATACCGGCCCGGTACCGAGTACCCCACTGCCCTGGCGGGCGATCCACAACATTTGGATGATTTTAATCTTCCAAAGGAAATGCAGCTTTCTCATTATATCGACAATATAATGATACAAGGACTAGGTAAAGTCTGTCAATTGGATAGACTATTGATTCATATGAGAAACAAGGGATGGGAAATAAATGACAACAAGGTCCAAGGACCGTCTCAAACAGTGAAGCTCCTGGGTATCCAGTGGAACAAAGGTCATAGGAAGATTGTCCCTAAGGCTAAACAGAAAATTTTAAATTTTCCTATTCCCATTGTTTGGTTTTTGGACACAACATATCCCTCATCTTGGATGACTTTTGGCCCCTCTGTACAAGGTAACTCGGAAAAAATATGCGTTTACCTGGGAGGAGGAGCAGCACTTGATTATGGAAGGTGAAGGGACAAATAGTCAATATGCTGAATTACATGCTATCTTTTTGTCCTTAAGACATGAACAGGGTTCAGAATGTCACCTTTATATTGATTCATGGTCAGTGGCTAATGGATTAGCTACTTAGATCAGGAGATGGAAGAAACATGACTGTCAAATTCATGGAAAGGAAGTGTGGGGTAAGGAGATTTGTCAAAATATTGAGGTACTGTTTTTAATATGGATGCACATGTCCCTCTTGACTCATTAGAACATTTGTTTAATTCTCAAGCAGATGTGGCAGCTTCCATCTCTGTCGCAGATACTGAATCTGACAAAGAAAATGAAATATGACATGTGGCAAGAGTGAACCCTCTGGGTCGCGGCACCGAAGCTCCCAGGGGCGAGCTGACCAGGTGGTGCCGACCCCTATACAGGGACTGTTAGGAGCAGGCCAGAGGGAGTCGAACACCACGACAGCTAATACCAAGAGGGACGGCTCCGTGTGAATGAGATAGCCCAATCGGGCCTGGGGGACGAAGCTAGCAAGGCGGAGGCTCAGGCAGGCGGAAAGGAATACGGATGTTGTGGTGCAGGGGACTAGACAGGGAGACACACCAAGCAGGGATCGGGGTAACCGAAGTCAGGAGTGACTGGAGTCAGGAGCGACCGGAGTCAGAGCGACCAGAGCCAGCGCGACTGTAGTCATAAGTGACCGGAGTCAGGAGTGACTGGAGTCAGGACGACCAGAGTCAGAGCGACTGAAGTCAGCAGTGACCGGAGTCAGGAGTGACTGGAGTCAGGACGACTGGAGTCAGGAGCGGCAGAAGTCAAAGCGACTGAAGTCAGGAGCGTCAGGACGGGGCCAGAGTATCGTACAGGATGCACACGATAATCAGGCGCCTCCATGAGGGAGGAGCTGCCTGATATATACCCTGTGCTGGAGCTTGATTGGAGATCGCTCCACCGGGATGGTGCAGAAGGAGTTAAGGGGAGAGAAGAGCACACGCCCGCGGCCTAAGGCACATGCCCAGAACAGGAGCAAGTGAAAAATGAGGATGAATGAACTCATGGAGATCAACATCCAACACTGCGGAGACACCATCACGTGTTTCTCAACACAGCGATTCTAGAGCACTGCCCCCATCCCTTATGGTAAATATGCAAAACATGCAAAACAGAAGCCGCGGAGACACCATCACATGTTTCTCAATGCAAGCAATGACCAGCCAGGTCTTTCCCCGGGAAGGAACAACCGAAACAGCTGTCTGTGGATGGATACCATGTTTTGGCATAGGTGGTTTCCTTCATTGGAGACTGCCCTTCCCGTGGTTGTTCCTTCCCGGGGAAAGACCTGGCTGGTCATTGCTTGCGTTGAGAAACATGTGATGGTGTCTCCGCGGCTTCTGTTTTGCATGTTTTGCATATTTCCCATAAGGGATGGGGGCAGTGCTCTAGAATCACTGCGTTGAGAAACACGTGATGGTGTCTCCGCAGTGTTGGATGTTGATCTCCATGAGTTCATTCATCCTCATTTTTCACAGTCTTTTACTAGGCATTGCTCCTACCAGCCAGTTTCCTACTCCACACTGATGAGGGGCAATACCCCGAAACAGCTGTCTGTGGATGGATACCATGTTTTGGCATAGGTGGTTTCCTTCATTGGAGACTGCCCTTCCCGTGGTTGTTCCTTCCCAGGGAAAGACCTGGCTGGTCATTGCTTGCGTTGAGAAACATGTGATGGTGTCTCCGCGGCTTCTGTTTTGCAGAACAGGAGCAAGACAGGGAGGAGGACTAACATGCTGGATCCCCCGGGCTGCAGGATGGAAGGCTGGGGGCGCAGCGCGGCGGCAGGAGCGGTGAGCGGGGAGACGGGGAGAGACCTGGGAGCAGCAGCAGGGGGAGTGGGGTCCGGCATGACAGCATGCGCTGGTACCGACCTGACAGCCGGCGCCGGCATGACAGGGAGCGCTGGCACCGGCCTGACAGGCGGCGCCGGCATGACATGAAACATGGTTGTGGGTCGCCCTCCCAGAGCTGTGGGGTACTCGGTACTGGGCCGGTGTCAGGGGAATGTGTCACAGCAGCGGTGACCCGGTCCGTGTCCCTGGGCGCCCAATATCAATGGCGGTGGTGTTTGTTTGTAATGTAAAGTTCGTGACTCCACCCGTGGTATTTGGCTAGTGAGATGTTAGCCAACGCTGCATGCAGATCCTCTGGGGCTGATGGTGTGTTGCAGCTTAGATGGTGTAGCTCCCCACAGGTGAAGCTGAAACCCCAGGGCAGTGTATAAGTGATGGGCACGGTGATGTAGCAGTGCCGACAGGTTAGGAAGCAGACACAACACAGCGGGGTGCAATTTCAGTACCTTTACTTGGTAACTGCAGTCCAGGGTCATGATTACAGATGGTATTGAGCAGGTTAGCCTGGAAGCAACTCAGGAATTCTCTCTCACAGATGGGCTGTGCAGTCTCCTTAATAGCGCTGTGTGTGTAAAGTACTCCAGTCCTTAGTTACTCTGAAGTTGCTCCTATCAGATGTTCCTAGACGTCTCCTTGCATGGCAGACAGCTGTAGCCTCTCTCTCTGGGACTCCTCTCACTCTCTGAATCCCCGGCTCTCTATCCGTTTCGCTGTTGTGCCTCAAGTCTTTGGTGGGAGCAGGGCATCTACAGCCTCCTACTCCTCGGATATCTGTGGCAGGGCCGTTAGTACCCGTACCTCCGTGGAGACCCGACTCCAGTTCTGTGCCCTCTCAAGCTGAGGGAGCTCGCCTGGTGCAGCTCAACCTCCAGCTTCGCATTCTCCCATCTGCACACTTCACCCTCCGCAGACTAAATAACTCTACTTCCTCCTGGCCCTCAGGAATCACCCTTCCCCTCAAACCTGGGTCAGAGCTCCCCCTGCTGGTCAGGAGTAAAACTGTGTTGTATGCATGGATTGACTGTGAGAGAGTCCCATCATTGCCTCCAAGCCTGGCATTACCCTCCCCTGGAGGAAGGTAAAGCCAGTGTGGCGACCGTACTCCTGGGGGCGCCACAGTTGCAAGGTACAGCAGTTTGGGCACACTAAAAGAGTGAACATTTGGGAGAAAAAGCCACTTACAGGTGGTCAAGGAGAGAGCAGTGCCCTTAACTCTAGACACCATGAAACAAGCCATTGCACTGCCCCATATGTCAACACCCACAAATGAGAGAAGATACAGATTAGATATTAGAAAAAAACTTTTTGACAGTGAAGGTGATCAATGAGTGAACTGCCATGGGTGGTTGTGAGTTCTCCTACAATTGAAGTCTTCAAACAGAGGCTGGACAGACATCTGTCTGAGATAGTTTAGGGAATCCTGCACAGCATTGAGCAGGAGGTTTGGCACAATGACCATTGAGGTCCCTTACCACTCTAACATTCTATGATTCTATGGTTATTTTGCCTATTATATCACCAGCATATCTTTCAGCCTTTTACAATCCTGAGAGTTCAGGTACAACAAAATCAGATACTGCAAGAGTAATGAACTAATAGCAATTTAAAGTGAACCTTCCATCTGATTCATGCTGCTCAAACTGCCGGCGTCATAAATCAGAACCCGGTTGCAGGCACTTCTCTGAAATGCTTCAGCGTTTTAGAGATGGTAAACTTTAAAGATTTGTCCGTCTCTTCCCAGCTCTGCTGCAGATGATTGACAGATCTCCTCAATTGCCTGCAGTGGAACTGGGAAGAGACAGCGAGGGTTGGAGTTGGACTGCTCTGTGATCTCTAGCTATTGTCCCCCGGCTGATCTTTAAAGCCCATTCATTCTAATACTGTAGAGTGTTTCAGAGAGATGTATCCCTGGTTACAGTTGTACACTCAGGATCTGATTTATTTTGGCCACGGTTTGGACAGCATGAATCAGGTGACAGGTTCCCTTTAGACAGGAGGAATAAGGGTCTATGATGGAATAAAGGTGAAGAAGGAGGAAAATCAAACAACTCCTAATTCTGAATTTGACTATAAGTCAATGGTAACTGTTACAAAGTGGATTAGGCCAGACACGAGAGACATTTCTTATGAAAAAAATCATGTCATATTGTGAAAAATGGGAATTTAGAGATTTTGGAAGCTGGGAAAGCTAATAGGCAAAATGATGTAGTTAGTCTTCTGATAAAGATGTCACCCAATACTTCAAAAGATACTGTTTAGGGCTTGTACAAGCTTTGCATGTCTGCCATTTTTTCCACTAAAAAAAGCATTGTTTTATTATAGTACCAGCAAACCGCATAGATTTACATACTGATTAGTTTTTTCTTGCAGATTAGAATCTTCAAAGCTTTTTGATTTTTTTCAGTGTTTTCGCAACATTTTTACCCATTCAAATGAATGAGGAAAAAATGCAAGAAAAATTGCAAAAACGCGGCAAAAAATTGCGTGTTGTTATTGTTGACGCTAAAGGTGTGCACATACCCTAAAAGGCAAAGGAATGTTCCAATATTTTCAGTGGTAGCTCTATTACAGTAATAATAGTAACATGGAATATTTAACCCAGAAGAAAGAGAGAAAGAAAAATAAAGATAATTTATAAATTGCTATATAGATGTCATGGCTTGGTCCACGTGTATACTAAGGAAGTTGTAGCAGTAAAAAAAACGAGTATGCAAGATTAATGTTGATGCTGAATATGTTTAGATTGGCCCACCAATTTCATAACAGGAAATCAGCACTTTCCTTATGGGCGACTTGCTACATTAGTCCTGCTTAACGTGCAGAATGTCAGCTACTTAGGGAAAAAAGAGCTGTTTCCATTAAGACACATGGAAAGAATTGTCTGCTTCAAGCTTGTGCTGCAAAATATAGATGAGTTCCTCTACTATCTTCTTATTAAGACTGTGAGTTATGGGCAGCTGTCGTAATGCAATGACTTTCTCCAACAATGGTCACTGTATACTGGCAGCCACATCAGAATTCATGAAAAGACACAACATGGTACAAATTGCTGTATAATAAACTCTGCAAAGGTGTGAATGGTGATTCGTTAAGGACGATATTTCTTGGGTGAATCCTAAGTTAAATGATGTAAAACTCATATAATAAGGCTCTATACAGGACTAAAAAGGCAAATGGGGTCAAGAGTATACGGAAAGTATTCTGACTCCTTTATATTTTTCACTCTTTGTTTCATTGCAGCCATTTGGTAAATACAAAAAAGTGAACGTTGGTTGGTGGACAGCCATTTTCAGGTCTCTCCAGAGATGATCAATTGGGTTTCGGTCAGGGCTCTGGCTGGGCTAGTCAAGTATGGTCACAGAGTTGTTCAGAATCCACTCCTTTGTTATTTTAGCTGTGTGCTTAGGGTCATTGTCTTGTTGCCAAGTCTGAGGTCCAGAGCACTCTAGAAGAGGTTTTCATCCAGGATATCTCTGTACTTGGCCACATTCAGGTTTCTTTTAATTACAACCAGTTGTTCTGTCCCTGCAGCTGAAAAACATCCCCATAGCATTATGCTGCCACCACCATGTTTCACTGTTGGGATTGTATTGGGCAGGTGATGAGCAGTGCCTGGTTTTCTCCACACATACAGCTTAGAATTATCACCAAAAAGTTCTATCTTCATCTCATCAAACCAGAGAATCTTATTTCTCAAAGTCTTCGAGTCCTTCATGTGTTTTTTAGCAAACTCTATGCGGGCTTTCATATGTCTTGCACTGAGGAGAGGCTTCCATTGAACCATTCCGCCATAAATGCCCGACTGGTGAAGGGCTGCAGTGATAGTTGACTTAGTGGAACTTTCTCCAATCTCCCTACTGCTTCTCTGGAGCTCAGCCACAGTGATCTTGGGGTTCTTATTTACCTCTCTTGCCAAGGCTCTTCTCCCACGATTGCCCAGTTTGGCTGGACGGCCAGGTCTAGGAAGACTTCTGGTGGTCCCAAACTTCTTCCATTTAAGGATTATGGAGGCCACTGTGCTCTTATGAACATTGAGTACTGCAGAAATTCTTTTGTAACCTTGACCAGATCTCTGCCTTACCACAATTCTGTCTCTGAGCTTCTTGGCCAGTTCCTTAGACCTCATGATTCTCATTTGGTCTGACATGCACTGTGAGCTGTGAGGTCTTATATAGACAGGTCTGCGCCTTTCCAAATCAAGTCCTATCAGTTTAATTAAACAAAGCTGGACTCCAATGAAGGAGTAGAACCATCTCAAGGAGGATCACATGGAAATGGATAGTATGTGACTTAAATATGAGTGTCTGAGCAAAGGGTCTGAATACTTATGACCATGTGATATTTCAGTTCTTCGTTTTTAATAAATTTGCAAAAATTTCTACATTTCTGTTTTTTCAGTCAAGATGGGGTGCAGAGTGTACATTAATGAGAAAAAAAGTTAAGTTTTGAATTTACCAAATGGCTGCAATGAAACAAAGAGTGAAAAATATAAAGGGGTCTGAATACTTTCCGCACCTACTGTATTTAAGCATATATACATTTTATTATATAAAACACATGAAACAAAGTCAATTCAGAGTATCATTAACCAAGCAGGAAAAAGGTGGATGAAATATATCCCAGCTATAGCTAGAGCACAAAAAGTAAAAAATTGTGCCCTAAATGTGTGCACAGATAATTTAATAAAAAAAAAATATCATAGCAAGAAATTAATTAATTACCCATAGCACCATAAATGTAAAGGATAAGTATGTAACCACCTATTATTTTATGCTCTGCTTATCCATTAAGGAAATCAAGCTCAAATGAGATGGCGCTTCAATACAGAGAGTTCACTTGTGAAAGTGTCATAGTGCATATAGTGCAAGTCAGCAATAAATAAATACTAAAGTGCATGTGCCTTGCTGTAACTCACGTGGTGATGAAGACCTGGATCCCAGGTCCAGGTCTTCCTGACAAAGAACGGCGAAACATGCATAGGGCAGCAGGTTGTGGATCGTTTTATACATAGTAAAAGAGGAATCTATGTAACTAAGGATGGTGCTATACATAATAAGTAAGTACACTATACACTAAGGGACTGTGCTATACATACTAAGTGAGTACACTATATACTAGGGGACTGTACCATACATAATAAGGCTACATTCTTGTATCCTTGTACTGTGTCGATTTTATGAACTGACATGGGTTGGAGTAGTGGTAATGCGACCAATAGGGTCAACATGTAGCATAGTCAGAGATAACCAAGGAGTCGGTACACAGGAGACACAATGTAGTTGTAGAATTAAGGAGCAAGTGAAGGAAGCTTAACTAGAGGCTGGTAACACAATAATCTCACAAGGAAGGGAGTGCAATGCCAGGTTTAAATAGGGTGTTCAATCAAGATGGAGCCAATCTGAAACTAAGGGTGGAGACAATCAGGAACTCAGGGTGGAGAAAATCAGAAATGTCCAGCAAGCCAAATAGCTCTGAGGGAAGAGCTGCCGCCTGGTGCACAAGAGCTGCTGGCTTCGAGTCCTGATAGTTGGTGTGCTGCCTGTTTTTACAGACATATTGAGCATGTCCAATTCTGATTCTCAAAATTTGATCATCACAGGACATTCTCTGACCCTCACGGATCCGTAATTTTCATGAATGTGTGAATGAACCTCCTATAAAACTCTACAAGTCTGAGTGCCATCGGATAAAAGAATCTGGCATTACACGGATATTTCACACAAATGCGAGAATGTGGCCTAAGGGATTTTACAGATAACATTACAACTCCAAATCAAACAGTGCAGATACAGAAAAACATTTACATCCAGGTACTTACTGCTGACGTCTCACATGATTAGAGCCGTTTTCTGCTGTTTCTTCTCCATCTGGTCAGATCCTCATGTCGACATCCTCAAGTCACAACTCCTCCTGTCACGATGATTGTCACAGCCCTGAAAATAGCAATGACACATACAGTGTAGGCAAAAGAAAAAATTTTCCACTTGTGCGGTAAAAAAAACTTACATGTGAAATCCACGTCATGATTTCACTTCTTAAAAGTGCACACAATGGGGGAGATAATTAAAAACTGTCTAATAGGAAAACTGTCTTAGTTGCCAGTAAGGGTAAGAGTAATATGTAAGGGTGACATGACAAAATACTAATTGTAACTAAATATTTTGTGGTTTTGTTGAACTTGGAAAGATTTTTTTTTGCCGCCACTATATGTGTGTCTACATCGCACTGCGCCCCTCAATACACATGTGTAGACCACCATTAATATACTATTAGCCACGCATCAATCAAAACATAAAGTGATAATCAGCAATGTTCCCTCCATTAAGTATAATCTCTGCCGCCCAATAATATAAATTATTCAGTCTCTGTAACTCTCTTCAATTAACTTTAAGGTCATGTGCAAATGCTACGTTTTTATTTTG
The DNA here is from genome assembly GCF_039654945.1 of Dendrobates tinctorius. Taxonomy (NCBI): domain Eukaryota; kingdom Metazoa; phylum Chordata; class Amphibia; order Anura; family Dendrobatidae; genus Dendrobates; species Dendrobates tinctorius. The sequence goes on from NW_027361719.1 coordinate 21,826,700, forward strand.
GAAAATATGCAAAGTTTTATAGTGCAGCAAAGTGAATGAGATCCCTGAAGTCTCATGCACATGTGGTGTTTCCTGAAGAAGTTATATATTTCAAAACGCGTAGAAATAAACCACCACCTTACTAAAACTATAAGAAGATATACAAGAGTGAAATGAAGAGGTGGAGTCTCTATGGGTGGAGATACAAGGAGAGAAAAGTAATAAAATCCTCATAGGGGTTTGTTATAAGCCACCAAATATAACAGAAACCACTGAAAATGTATTATTGAAACAAATAGACAAAGCAGCAAATCACAATGAGGTGATTATTATGGGGGACTTCAACTACCCCGACATAGACTGGGAAACTGAAACCTGCGTATCTCAGAAAGGAAACCAATTTCTGTCAGTGACCAAGGATAATTATCTGTCACAACTTGTGCAGGGCCCAACTAGAGGGACAGCCCTTCTGGACTTAATTTTAAGCAACAGGCCAGATAGAATAACAGAAGTACGAGTCAATGGGCACCTAGGGAACAGTGACCACAATATAATACAACTCCACTTGTCCTTCAGTAAGGTGCCCTGGAAGGGGGTTATAAAAACGCTGAATTTCAGGAAAGCAAAGTTTGATCAGCTTAGAGAGGACCTTCGCCGAATTGATTGGGACAATGTCCTAAAAAATAGGAGCACAGAAAATAAATGGGAAATATTTAAATCAGTTTTACACACCCACTGCGAGCTAGCCATACCATACAGAAATAAAGGGGCTAGGAACAGGAGAACACCAATGTGGCTAAATAAGGATGTAAAAAGGGCAATAAATAACAAGAACAAGGCATTTAGGAAGCTAAAACAAGAAGGCCATGAAGAAGCATTAAAAAGTTATAGAGAAAAAAATAAAATGTGTAAAAAACAAATACATTTAGCAAAAGTGGAAACTGAGAGACTCATTGCTAAGAAAAGTAAAACAAACCCCAAACTATTCTTTAATTATATAAACAGTAAAAAGATTAAAATTGATGGTGTTGGCCCTTTAAAGAACAATGAGGGTGAAATCATAGAGAGCGATGTGGGAAAAGCAAATGTTTTAAATACTTTTTTCTCAACAGTGTTCAAACAGGAAAAGGATTTGCCAGTGGAAATGCAGAGTGATAATGTAAACTCCCCATTAAGTATTACCTGCCTAACCAAGGAAGAAGTGCAGAACCGCCTTAGTAAGATTAAAATTGACAAATCACCAGGCCCTGATGGCATTCACCCTCGGGTATTAAGGGAGTTAAGTAATGTGATAGACAGGTCTCTATTCCTTATATTTAATAATAATAATAAAAACAATAAATTTTATTTTTATAGTGCCAACATATTCCGCAGCACTTTACATTTCAGAGGGGATTTGTACAGACAGTAGACATTACAGCATAACAATAATCACATACAGTAGATTATAACAAATACCAAGAGGAAAGAGGGCCCTGCTCGCAAGCTTACAGTCTACGAGGAAAGAGGTAGACACGAAAGGTGGGTGGTAACAGTTGCCCTGATTGTGTGGACCAGCCATAATGTTAAGTGTGTAACAGTACAGACACAGAGGGCTAATGGATGCATAAAGCATGTGGGAACATGATGCGGGAAATCTGGTTATGGTAAAACTTTTGGCTGTGCCACACAGGGATTTTATTTAAAGACTATATAGAAACAGGGTCTGTTCCTTTTGATTGGCGGCAAGCAAATGTGGTACCAATATTCAAAAAGAGGTGTAAAAGGGAACCTGGAAACTATAGGCCGGTAAGCTTAACATCTGTTGTGGGTAAAATTTTTGAAGGGTTTCTAAGGGATACCATTATGGAATATCTCAATATTAATAAATGTTTAACTCCATATCAACATGGATTTATGAAGGATCGCTCCTGTCAAACTAACCTGATCAGCTTCTATGAGGATGTAAGCTCTCAAATGGACCAAGGAGAATCATTGGATGTCATTTATCTCGACTTCTCTAAAGCATTTGACACTGTCCCACATAAAAGATTGGTAAGTAAGATGAGAAAGCTTGGGCTAGGGGAAAATGTGTGTAGATGGGTAGGTAGCTGGCTTAGTGATAGAAAATAAAGAGTGGTTATTAATGGGGCATACTCAGATTGGGCCGGGGTTACTAGTGGGGTACCACAGGGTTCTGTATTGGGCCCCCTACTTGTTAATATATTTATTAATGATCTAGTGGATGGCTTACACAGTAAAATATCAGTATTTGCAGATGATACAAAACTATGTAAGGTAGTTAACACAAAGGAGGACAGTTTGCAACTACAGACAGATTTGATCAAACTGGAGAATTGGGCTGAAAAATGGCAAATGAGGTTTAACACAGATAAGTGTAAGGTTATGCACATGGGAAGGAGAAACAGATGCTATAATTACTTACTAAATGGCAAACTGCTGGGGAAATCAGACATGGAAAAGACTTAGGCATCTTAGTCAATAAGAAGCTAAATTGGAGTGCCCAGTGTCAGGCAGCTGCCACCAAAGCAAATAGGGTCATGGGATGCATTAGAAGAGGTCTGGAGACACGAGATGAAAACATAATTCTCCCTCTGTACAAATCACTTGTCAGACCACACTTGGAGTATTGTGTGCAATTTTGGACACCGGTGCTCAAGAAAGACATTACTGAACTTGAAAGGGTTCAAAGGCGGGCTACTAAAATGATAAATGGAGTTGGTTCCCTACAATACCCAGAAAGGTTATCAAAATTAGGTCTATTTACTCTAGAAAAGAGAAGACTTAGGGGAGACCTAATATATATATATATATATGTACAAGTATATCAGAGGGCAATACAGAGATCTCTCCAATGAAATGTTTGTACCAAGGACTGTGACAAGAACAAGGGGGCATTCCCTTCGTTTGGAGGAAAGATAATTTCTGCACCAGCATAGAAGAGGGTTCTTCACGGTAAGAGCAGTGAGGCTCTGGAATTCTCTTCCTGAGGAAGTGGTGATGGCTAACTCACTGAATGAATTTAAGAAAGGAATGGATGTTTTTCTTGTGAGTAACAGTATCGAAGGTTACAAATAACAGAATATTATAGGTAGATGGTTGACCCAGCTTAGGGGAAGGAATTTTTTTCCCTATGAAGAAAATTGGCTTCTACTCTGTGGGTTTTTTGCCTTCCCCAGGATCAACAATGCAGAACAGCTGCACTAAAAATAGGTTGAACTAGATGGACATAAGGTCTTCCTTCAGCCTTCAAAACTATGTTACTATGTTAGGTCCCTAATCCTAAACCTGTTGATCCAGAAGAAGGCAAAAACCCCAGGACTAGAGTTGAGCGATACCGTCCGATACTTCAAAATATCGGATCGGAATGGATCGGCCGATCTTTAAAAAAAGTATCGGTATCGCCGATGCCGATACCGGAAGTCCCATTCAAGTCTATGAGACTTCCGGTATCGGAATTGGAAAAACCCTTTCCTGCCCTTGTACAGCCTCTCGGGGGTCTGTACGGGCCTTCCGGGGGTCTCTGCCGGCCTGCCGGGGGTCTGTGCCGGCCTGCCGGTGGGCTGTGCGGACTGCCCGGGGTCTGTGCACCCTGTGGGGGTCTGTACCGGCCTGCCGGGGGGCTGTGCCGGCCTGCCGGGGGGCTGTGCAGATGTCCGGGGGTCTGTGCAGGCATCGTCCGATGGGACTACAAGTCCCATCGGGCAATGCCTGCTACCATGACAGTGATTAACACATTAGCCAATGATGGGACAGTAGTAGTCCCATCATCCGGCTAATGTGTTAAATGTAAAAAAAATACTACATACATACATATTCTTCCGACAGGTATGTCCATCCACCCAGCTCTCCTGCTCTCCTGCTGTCTGTCTATGAAGGACACACAGTGCATCACCCAGCTTTGCACATAGACTTGCCTCTGCACCTAGCATTCACATGGTATGTCCATCCACCCAGCTCTCCTGCTCTCCTGCTGTCTGTCTATGAAAGACACACAGTGCATCACCCAGCTTTGCACATAGACTTGCCTCTGCACCTAGCATTCACATGGTATGTCCATCCACCCAGCTCTCCTGCTCTCCTGCTGTCTGTCTATGAAGGACACACAGTGCATCACCCAGCTTTGCACATAGACTTGCCTCTGCACCTAGCATTCACATGGTATGTCCATCCACCCAGCTCTCCTGCTCTCCTGCTGTCTGTCTATGAAGGACACACAGTGCATCACCCAGCTTTGCACATAGACTTGCCTCTGCACCTAGCATTCACATGGTATGCCTTTCAGCTAACCCCAGCTTACCCCAGTGTTATTTATGACCTTGTTTACTCTGGCTTGATCATATACATATGGTCCACTCTTAATTGTCTGGCCAAGATGAGCAGAGACCACTCCTCTCTGCTTCACACCTGACTGCACTTAGTTGTACATATATTGCAGAGCACAAGTCTGCATAGACTTCAGTCTGCATTGTGATTGCTATAAGTGTGTGCTAGAAGTGTGAAGATTAATTTAAGAATTAAAACCAGAATTGGAACTGAAGGGAACTGAAGGTAACTGGACAGTCACTGTAAACAATGTTTCTGTTTGTTATCACTTTCACCCCAATAATCCTTCACTTTCTGCTAATTCCCCTAATCCCTACTCCTAGTAAGGAACTGTTCATCTCTTCTTCAATCCTCCCCATCCACCTCACCTCCGCCTCAAAACTGTTCCTTAACATACAATCCTCTGTCTCCAAACACAGACAGCCCCCTCATGCCCTCTCCTGCTCCCACCTGGTAACACTTTCTCTGCTCCTTCTCACTGCTGGTGATATCTCTCCAAATCCTGGTCCTCCTCACCACATTCCCACAGTCATTTCTACCTCCCATCCACACTCTATCACAACCTTCCGTAACCTCTCCAACCTTATACCCATTCACCCAGCCCCCGCTTCCCCAGTCCCACTAACAGGAGCTCTGTGGAACGCTCGCTCTGTCTGCAACAAGCTTTCCTACATCCATGATCTTTTTGTTACTACCAAACTCTCCTTCCTCGCCATCACCGAAACCTGGCTCACCCCTTCTGACACAGCCTCTCCTGCTGCACTTTCGTATGGCGGCTTCCACCTTTCTCACACCCCCCGCCCCAGCAGCAAACATGGTGGAGGAGTTGGTTTTCTCCTGTCAGATACCTGCTCCTTCACCCCAATCCCACTGCCACCCTCTGTTACCCTCCCTTCCTTTGAGGTGCACTCTGTGCGCATCTACTCCCCCTCCAACCTCCAACTGGCTGTCATCTACCGCCCCCCAGGGCCAGCCACCACCTTCTTTGACCACTTCACCACCTGGTTACTTCATTTCCTTTCCGCGGACATCCCTACTATCATCATGGGCGACTTCAACATCCCCATTGACACTTCCCTCTCAGCTGCCACTAAACTTCTATCTCTCACTTCCTCCTTCGGCCTCACTCAATGGTCTTCTACAGCCACCCACAAAGATGGCCACACACTGGACCTCATCTTCACCCGCCTCTGCTCCCTATCTAACCTCTCTAACTCACCTCTTCCTCTCTCTGACCACAACCTGCTCACATTCTCTTCCCTCTTCACTCCATGTCTACAATCCCCACCCCACAAACTTTCACACCCTCGCAGGAATCTTAAACACCTTGACCTACACTCATTCTCCGAATCCCTCCTCCCTCTTACAGATATAAGTTCCTTACACAATGCGGATGACGCTGCCGCTCTATATAACACCACAATAGCTGTAGCTTTGGAATCCGCTGCCCCACTTACACATACCAAAACTCGCAAAATCAACAGACAGCCCTGGCACACCAGCCTGACCAAAGAGCTGAGGCGAGCTTCCAGGGCTGCTGAGCGCAGATGGAAAAGATCCCACTCCAACGAGCATTTCATCGCATTCAAACAGTCCCTCACTACTTTCAAGACCACACTCGCCACAGCTAAACAAACCTACTTCTCATCTCTCATATCCTCCCTGTCTCACAACCCTAAACAGTTATTCAACACCTTCAATTCTCTCCTCCGCCCCCCAGCACCTCCTCCCTCCCCACTCATCTCAGCTGAAGACTTTGCCTCATTTTTCAAGCAGAAAATTGATAACATCAGGGACAGTTTTGGTCAACAACCCCCAGAGCCCTTCCTCCCGACTTCCCAGCCCTCCACCTTCAAAACCAACTTCTCCACCATTACAGAAGATCGACTCTCCACTCTACTCTCAAGATCACATCTCACCACCTGTGCACTCGACCCGATCCCATCCCACTTCATCCCAAACCTCACCACAGTCTTCATCCCAACCCTAACCCATCTCTTCAACCTATCACTAACAACTGGTGTTTTCCCCTCAAGCTTTAAACATGCCTCCATCACACCTATCCTCAAAAAGCCCTCTCTTGACCCATCCTCTGTATCTAGCTATCGCCCTATATCACTTCTCCCATACGCCTCCAAGCTACTGGAACAACACGTCTACCTTGAACTGTCCTCCCATCTCTCTTCTTGCTCCCTCTTCGACCGCTTACAATCTGGCTTCCGGTCACACCACTCCACTGAAACTGCCCTTACTAAGGTCACCAATGACCTCTTAACTGCCAAGAGCAAGCGACACTACTCTGTCCTCCTCCTCCTGGACCTGTCGGCTGCCTTTGACACAGTGGACCATTCCCTATTATTACAGACCCTCTCATCCCTCGGCATCACAGACTTGGCCCTCTCCTGGATCTCATCATACCTAACAGACCGGACATTCAGCGTCTCCCACTCACACACCACCTCCTCACCTCGCCCCCTATCTGTCGGAGTCCCACAAGGTTCAGTCCTAGGGCCCCTGCTGTTCTCTATTTACACCTTTGGCCTGGGACAGCTCATAGAATCTCATGGCTTTCAGTATCATCTTTATGCTGATGACACACAGATCTACATCTCTGGACCAGATATCACCTCACTACTAACCAGAATCCCTCAATGTCTGTCCACTATTTCATCCTTCTTCTCCACTAGATATCTGAAACTCAACATGGACAAAACAGAATTCATCATCTTTCCCCCATCTCACGTGACCCCCCCTACGAACCTATCAATTACAGTAAATGACTGCCCACTCTCCCCAGTCCCACAAGCTCGCTGCCTCGGAGTAATCCTTGACGCTGATCTCTCCTTCAAACCACATATCCAAACCCTTTCCACTTCCTGCCGACTTCAACTCAAAAATATTTCACGCATCCGTTCATTCCTCACCCAAGAATCTGCAAAAACCCTAGTCCATGCCCTCATCATCTCTCGCCTTGACTACTGCAACCTCATGCTCTGCGGCCTCCCCTCAAACACTCTCGCACCCCTCCAATCTATTCTAAACTCTGCTGCCCGACTAATCCACCTGTCCCCCCGCTATTCCCCAGCTTCTCCCCTCTGTCAATCCCTTCACTGGCTCCCAATTGCCCAGAGACTCCATTACAAAACCCTAACCATGACATACAAAGCCATCCACAACTTGTCTCCTCCATACATCTGTGACCTCGTCTCCCGGTACTTTCCTGCACGCAACCTCCGATCCTCACAAGATCTCCTTCTCTACTCCCCTCTTATCTCCTCTTCCCACAATCGCATACAAGATTTCTCTCGCGCATCACCCCTACTCTGGAACTCTCTACCACAACATATCAGACTCTCACCTACCATCGAAACCTTCAAAAAGAGCCTGAAGACCCACCTCTTCCGACAAGCCTATAACCTGCAGTAACCACCGATCGACCAAACCGCTGCACGACCAGCTCTACCCTCGTCTACTGTATTATCACCCATCCCTTGAAGATTGTGAGCCCTCGCGGGCAGGGTCCTCTCTCCTCCTGTACCAGTTATGACTTGTATTGTTTAAGATTATTGTACTTGTTTTTATGTATACCCCTCCTCACATGTAAAGCGCCATGGAATAAATGGCGCTATAACAATAAATAATAATAATAATAATAATAATACATACTACATGCATGCTACATACATATTACATGCTACATACATAGTACATATATACTACATGAATGCTACATACATACTACATGCTACATACATACTACATACATACTACATGCATGCTACATACATGCTACATACATACTACATACATACTACATATATACTACATGCATGCTACATACATACTACATGCTACATACATAATACATACATACTACATATATGCATCATACATACTACATGCTACATACATACTACATACTACATATATGCATCATACATACTACATGCTACATACATACTACATACATACTACATATATACTACATGCATGCTACATACATACTGCATGCATGCTACATACATACTACATGCTACATACATACTACATACATACTACATGCATGCTACATACATACTGCATGCATGCTACATACATACTACATGCTACATACATACTACATACATACTACATATATACTACATGCATGCTACATACATGCTACATGCTACATACATACTACATACATACTACATATATACTACATGCATGCTACATACATGCTACATGCTACATACATACTACATGCTACATACATACTACATACCTACTACATATATGCATCATACATACTACATGCTACATACATACTACATACTACATATATGCATCATACATACTACATGCTACATACATACTACATACATACTACATATATACTACATGCATGCTACATACATACTGCATGCATGCTACATACTACATGCATGCTACATACATACTACATGCTACATACATACTATATACATACTACATGCATGCTACATACATACTGCATGCATGCTACATACATACTACATGCTACATACATACTACATATATACTACATGCATGCTACATACATACTACATACATACTACATGCATGCTACATACATACTGCATGCATGCTACATACATACTACATGCTACATACATACTACATATATACTACATGCATGCTACATACATGCTACATACATACTACATACATACTACATGCATGCTACATACAATACATTCATACAATACATACATAGACATACAGTACATATAACATAGAGTAACATACTTACCAATACTTGTCACATTGTTCCCCGAAGCCATTGTCATCTATGGAATAAATATTAACATAACAAACCACAAAAATACTCACCCATGATCCAAAGCAGTCCACGAGTGTGTCCCACGACGATCTTGGGTAGAGAACTGCAGCATCAGCTGATGCTGCCGCTCTCTACGGGCTGCAGGAATCCAATGACGGAAGGTAGGTATCCTTCCGCACTGTATTCCTCCGCCACTTAAAAAAAAAAAGTCCCTAGTCTCACTTTATGGTAAAAACTGTGTGGGAATTTCCCACACAGCTTTTACCATAAAGTGAGACTAGGGATTTTTTTTTTTTAAGTGGCGGAGGAATACAGTGCGGAAGGATACCTACCTTCCGTCATTGGATTCCTGCAGCCCGTAGAGAGCGGCAGCATCAGCTGATGCTGCAGTTCTCTACCCAAGATCGTCGTGGGACACACTCGTGGACTGCTTCGGATCATGGGTGAGTATTTTTGTGGTTTGTTATGTTAATATTTATTCCGTAGACGACAATGGCTTCGGGGAACAATGTGACAAGTATTGGTAAGTATGTTACTCTATGTTATATGTACTGTATGTCTATGTATGTATTGTATGAATGTATTGTATGTAGCATGCATGTAGTATGTATGTAGCATGTATGTAGTATGTATGTAGTATGTATGTAGTATGTATGTAGCATGTAGCATGTATGTAGCATGCATGTAGTATATATGTGGTATGTATGTAGCATGTAGTATGTATGTAGCATGCATGTAGTATGTATGTAGTATGTATGTAGCATGTAGTATATATGTGGTATGTATGTAGCATGTAGCATGTATGTAGCATGCATGTAGTATGTATGTAGTATGTATGTAGCATGTAGTATATATGTGGTATGTATGTAGCATGTAGTATGTATGTAGCATGCATGTAGTATATATGTAGTATGTATGTAGCATGTAGTATGTATGTAGCATGCATGTAGTATGTATGTAGTATATATGTGGTATGTATGTAGCATGTAGTATGTATGTAGCATGCATGTAGTATGTATGTAGTATGTATGTAGTATGTATGTAGCATGCATGTAGTATATATGTAGTATGTATGTAGCATGTAGTATGTATGTAGCATGCATGTAGTATGTATGTAGTATATATGTGGTATGTATGTAGCATGTAGTATGTAGCATGCATGTAGTATGTATGTAGTATATATGTGGTATGTATGTAGCATGTAGTATGTAGCATGCATGTAGTATGTATGTAGTATATATGTGGTATGTATGTAGCATGTAGTATGTATGTAGCATGCATGTAGTATGTATGTAGTATGTATGTAGCATGTAGTATGTATGTAACATGCATGTAGTATGTATGTAGCATGTAGTATGTATGTAGCATGCATGTAGTATATATGTGGTATGTATGTAGCATGTAGTATGTATGTAGCATGCATGTAGTATGTATGTAGTATATATGTGGTATGTATGTAGCATGCAGGTAGTATATATGTAGTATGTATGTAGCATGTAGTATGTATGTAGCATGCATGTAGTATATATGTGGTATGTATGTAGCATGTAGTATGTATGTAGTATGTATGTAGTATTTTTTTTTTTTTAAACATTTAACACATTAGCCGGATGATGGGACTACTACTGTCCCATCATTGGCTAATGTGTCAATCACTATCATGGTAGCAGGCATTGCCAGATGGGACTTGTAGTCCCATCGGACGATGCCTGCACAGACCCCAGGACATCAGCACAGCCCCCCGGCAGGCCGGTACAGACCCCCACAGGGTGCACAGACCACCGGCAGGCCGGCACAGCCCCCCGGCAGGCCGGTACAGACCCCGGGCAGTCCACACAGCCCCCCGGCAGGCCGGCACAGCCCCCCGGCAGGCCGGCAGAGACCCCCGGAAGGCCCGAAATGACGGCGCATCATGATGCGCACACACCGCGCATCATGATGACGTCATTTCGGCTGTCAATCAACTTTGAACTTCCGATTCCGATGCCCGATATTGAAAAAATATCGGATGTCAGTATCGGAATTCCGATACAGCAAGTATTGGCCGATACCCGATACTTGCGGTATCGGAATGCTCAACACTACCCAGGACTCATTTGGCCAATTGGTGTCACAGGGGGAAAACTTCCTTCCTGACCCCGGGAAATGGCGATCAGTCCAAAAACACTGGATCAAATCTCCCCTAATATCTTTTAAAATTGTACTAAAAATTATTAATATTTTACTAATCCTATATAATCTTAGTAATACCTTGCTCCTTATTCCTAAAGCTGTTTATCCAGAAGAAGGTAAAAACCCCAGGACACATTCAGCCAATTGGTGTCAAAGGGGTAAAATTCCTTCTTGACCCCGAGAAAAAGCGATCAGCCCTAAAACCCTGGATCAAACCTGCTCAGGTTATTTTTATGTCTGTATCATTATTATACATTTAATGTTATAGTTTTGCACTTATTATAATATTACATACTACATTACTACTCCTAATATTATAAAAGTCTTTATAATATTTTTACTAAATTTAAAGCTTTTTAATCTAATAATTACTATTTTATGTCTATTCTTTTTTATTATTTTTAGATTTGAGGTTGTCAATGTTACTACATCGGGAATGTTTATTCCAAACAATCCATCAGCTTCTCTTTGATTTGAGGAGGAAGGTCCAGATGATATTCCTCCTTCCTCTGAGGCTGGTGTTGACGTATTGGAGGATGGACTGCTGGTGGACCTTCAGTCTTCCTGTCAGCTGGTTCTGAACTTTTCAGGTCCAGTCACTGGTTATTTTCACAAGTTCTTCTTTATCTTCTGAAGCCTTCTCATCTTCTTCCTCTTCTTTTCCCTTGGTGTCTTCTGCCTCATCTTCTTCCTCTTCTTCTCCCTTGGTGTTTTCTGTCTCATCTTTGTCCAGCTCTTTTACCTATTTCATTGACGCTTTGGACATCTTCATCTCCTCTTCTTTTGGTTGCTCTGGTGCCATTGATGGCAGCTCAAGTATATCTTCATCCAAAGGAAAAGGTAAATATTTCTTCTGTGCTTCTCGGTTGGTTGGCATGAGGTGCTAGAAAAGACAAGATTCAGTCAGTTGTCTATTGAGATGTTCCTTCACATCTTTGGACAGAACACGGATGGCATAATATACAATATGATCAGTGACTTCCATCTTGAAGATCGGAGATGGTAGAAATCTGGTGCAGTAAATCAGAAGAAGTTGTTCTCTTTCTTCTTTTGTGCTGGGACAAACTGGAAAGAAAACACAGCAAAGAATGGAATCAATAACTCAAGTGTCCAGAGGCAAAAAATCCTTAAAATAACAGGAAAATTCCTTTAACCCAACATCAACGTGACCTGATGGCATAGAAAAGCATACAATCTACCATTGAAAAGTATTTTCTGACTTTCTGTGCAAACTACATTGTGTTGCAATTCAGGGCTGGATTAATTGATGTTCTGGATTATTAAATGCTGGATTAAAGGAATTGTACTTTTTTTTCAGACTAACTGGGAATTATTTTTATTTAAAAAAATAATCTCACATGAGAAATGTCCAGGTCCGAAGACACATTCCTGGCGGAGGTAGATAGCCTAATGCAAACAGAATCCAATAAGTGTCCACTTATCACTCATCAGGGATGGAGAATAGGACATAGTAGAGGTACTGGTATAGGTAACTCCACATACAAAACATATGGAGCAAAAATAACAGCCAAAATGACCTTATTAACAACACATAAAGCCTAACCCCATTAGCAGTGCCAGAACACTAATCCCATTAAAAAAGGTTACAAGAAAGGTCCCTCAATAATTAATACTGGCAGTAGAATGTCCTGTGTAACCTAATAATACAATTCTGTTTTCCTGCAGCCACTAGGGGGAGTGCAGTGCATCAGTAAATGTATATTATACTAATAGCTCCCCCTAGTGGAGGTAGATAACAGCCGTTGTGGCAGATTTGCCGACTCTGCCCGGCGTTCTCTCCTATTTTAAGCTGAGGTGAAATTATAAATCTGGATTCCAGATCACATGGATGAAGCTTCAGGGAGATGAGATCAATCAGTGTCAGTTCCATCAGGTGATGGGATGGGAGCACTCACCGACATCCATCTTCACTGCTGACTGCTCTATAACAGACTGAGGATGATTGACCACTATGAATTTTTTCAAATTCAAATGCGGCGGTCCTATTGGCTGTTGACCAGTGTCATGTAACACTTGGAATTTAAAGGCACAGGACACTCTTATTTCTCTGTATTTCATATGTGCTATAAATCTGCTTATATTTGCAGCAGTGGAGATAATCTGGGGGCACAGCCTTACTTTTCAATATAGAGGAATTGAAATTTACTTATCAATATCATATCAGCACATTGTATTCTACATATTATTAAAGAAACAATGTGTCATGAAGGAGTTAATTATAAATTATATTATTTTCAATATCTTCTTCCTGAACAGGTTATTTTTCTAAATGTATCTTTTTTTTAACACCTAAGGCTGGTTTCACATTTGCGTTTTTTAGCGCTGGAAAAAAACGCATACCTGCGCATGCGTTTTTTCCCCTATATTTAACATGGGTGCGCATACCTGCGCGCTGGTAAGCGCATGTATGCGATTTTCATGCGCTGCGTTTTTTTGGGGTGTGCGTTGGTATTTTCCAGACGCAGCATGTTGCATTTTTTGGCCCTTGAAAAAAGCGCATGCGCACGTATGCGCACGTTTTGCGCTAAAAATGGCCATTATAGCCTATGGATGCGCATACGTGCGCACTGGCATGCGCAGGTATGCGTTTTTTTAGCGCTGCGTTTTTTTGGTGGTGTCCACTTGTTGTCCTAGTTATAATCTTCTAAAGTAAAAAAAAAAAAGTCTATATAAAGGAGGTGCCTGCCAAAACTCTGCCACTACTACACTGACAGATTGAAGAGCAGACAGTCAACCAAGAACCCATTATATCAGCGAAGAATGTGAGTATATTACATTATATGCCTGTCCTTTTAAATTATGTATGTACTAATGATTTTTATTATTTTTACATGCAGTATGTCTTCAGAATCAGAGTATTCCCCATCGCGGCAGGAATTGGCGCAAGCAGACCGTGAGGTGATTATTTTTGTGCATCTGGTAAGTATATCTGCTGCTTCTCCAAATCTCTTACGTTTTTTTCAACTTTTTTAAGACATCGTCATCATCCTCTTCTGTGGACGGGACTAGTGAGGGCGAAGAGCAGGAGCAGCGAAGCCAAGTCCCGGTGGTGATACGGAATGTAAGTATCAAATGATTTGTAATGTTCTTTATTTTTTATCTTCTATTTTTACTCTTTTTTATGTTTCTTTTTTTGTAACTTTTTATTCAATTTAAATTGGATTATTCTAATGAATGTGTTTTGTCTAGGTTCCACAACGAGATGAAGACGTGTACCTGGATAATGAGCAGCTCATCAGCCTGGTCCAGGAGCGTTCGCCGTTGTGGGACAGCCGTGACCGGCTGCACAAGGACATTGTGGTGACCCGGCGGCTATGGAATGAGGTGGCCGCAGCGTTGATGGATGGCTGGGACAGCGCCACAGCATCCTCCAAAAAGGCGTTTAGTGAGTATTTCCCTGCTCTGTATTGTGCCGCAGTGACTGTTGTCCTTGATGGCACTGTTGGGTTTCGTGCTAGGCATATTCTAGCAGGAAACCCAACAGTGTCATCGGGGTCTACAGTGACTGCTTTGAGTATTGTATTGCTACATTGTGCCGCAGTGACTGTTGTCCTTGACGGCACTGTTGGGTTTCGTGCTAGGTGTATTCTAGCAGGAAACCCAACAGTGTCATCGGGGTCTACAGTGACTGCTTTGAGTATTGTATTGCTACATTGTGCCGCAGTGACTGTTGTCCTTGACGGCACTGTTGGGTTTCGTGCTAGGT
This sequence comes from Dendrobates tinctorius, assembly GCF_039654945.1. Taxonomy (NCBI): domain Eukaryota; kingdom Metazoa; phylum Chordata; class Amphibia; order Anura; family Dendrobatidae; genus Dendrobates; species Dendrobates tinctorius. The sequence goes on from NW_027361719.1 coordinate 21,841,708, forward strand.
GTATTCTAGCAGGAAACCCAACAGTGTCATCGGGGTCTACAGTGACTGCTTTGAGTATTGTATTGCTACATTGTGCCGCAGTGACTGTTGTCCTTGACGGCACTGTTGGGTTTCGTGCTAGGTGTATTCTAGCAGGAAACCCAACAGTGTCATCGGGGTCTACAGTGACTGCTTTGAGTATTGTATTGCTACATTGTGCCGCAGTGACTGTTGTCCTTGACGGCACTGTTGGGTTTCGTGCTAGGTGTATTCTAGCAGGAAACCCAACAGTGTCATCGGGGTCTACAGTGACTGCTTTGAGTATTGTATTGCTACATTGTGCCGCAGTGACTGTTGTCCTTGACGGCACTGTTGGGTTTCGTGCTAGGTGTATTCTAGCAGGAAACCCAACAGTGTCATCGGGGTCTACAGTGACTGCTTTGAGTATTGTATTGCTACATTGTGCCGCAGTGACTGTTGTCCTTGACGGCACTGTTGGGTTTCGTGCTAGGTGTATTCTAGCAGGAAACCCAACAGTGTCATCGGGGTCTACAGTGACTGCTTTGAGTATTGTATTGCTACATTGTGCCGCAGTGACTGTTGTCCTTGACGGCACTGTTGGGTTTCGTGCTAGGTGTATTCTAGCAGGAAACCCAACAGTGTCATCGGGGTCTACAGTGACTGCTTTGAGTATTGTATTGCTACATTGTGCCGCAGTGACTGTTGTCCTTGACGGCACTGTTGGGTTTCGTGCTAGGTGTATTCTAGCAGGAAACCCAACAGTGTCATCGGGGTCTACAGTGACTGCTTTGAGTATTGTATTGCTACATTGTGCCGCAGTGACTGTTGTCCTTGACGGCACTGTTGGGTTTCGTGTTAGGTGTATTCTAGCAGGAAACCCAACAGTGTCATCGGGGTCTACAGTGACTGCTTTGAGTATTGTATTGCTACATTGTGCCGCAGTGACTGTTGTCCTTGACGGCACTGTTTTTTTTTTATCAACAGTGGACAAAGTCCGAACACGTTGGCGTTCGATCAAGGACCGCTTCAACAGTGATGTTCGTGCTGAGGGCCAGGTTCGCAGTGGATCTGCGTCAAGGACCAGAACTAGATACCGTCACTATCACGCGTTGCAGTTCCTAAGACCGGTCCTTGCCACGAGATCGTAAGTATTATAAATTTTGGGTTTTTATTTTTATTAATCTGTTTTTTTCTAATCCACAGCTGATGCTTCTTGTAAAGGCATGGTAGTAATGATTTTCCTTTCTTCAACAGCACCTGGAGCAGCACCCTGCAACCTGGCCCTGGAGCGGTCCTTCCTCGGACGTCCTCTGACCCGTCCCAGCCATCCGACAGCCAGGAAGCACCTTGCAGGTCAACCACACACACAGCTGGTGACCAGGAAGCTGGGCCATCAGGTGTTCCCCTGTCCCAGGTCTCTGCCACTGGTTATGCGGGCACTACCCGCCAGCGGCAGAGGGCCTTGGACAGGAATGTCTTGCCCGAGTTTATGCATTTGAGCGAGACATTTAATTCCAGCCTCAAGTCACTGTCCGACAGAGTTGAAAGCGGTTTTGCACTCATGGAACGTGGTTTTAACCACTTTGAACACCGCTTCAATTCTGTAGAACAGCGCCTTGACCGTCTGGAGGCCGACCTCAACAGACCAGCACACCATTTTTTTAGTAAGATTGAAAAGGGCATGGCTGAACACCTTAGTCCTGATCAACAGCTGAATGTGCTGCAGGCCTGCAACAATGCTTTCTTGCAGGCTATGCAGCATAATCGGTACGGTCAGCAGTCAGTGGTGTCCTTTCCACCTGTGCCACCATTGACTCGCTTCACCTCACTACCGACTTGTGCTGCATACCACTGCACGGACACCTCTATTCAAAGCCAGGACACCCACCGTTACACCACCACAAGTCTGAGTGCAGCTGGTCACTTCACCGACACCACCATGGCAAGCGCTGCTCCTGTCTGGAGCACCACCGCCACTCCCATGCATGCGTGGAGCTCAGCCACCACTAGGCAAACATGGAACAGCCCTGCCGCTACAACAACATGTAGTAGCCCTGCCACCACCACTCTGCAAACCTGGACCATCACTGCCGCCACCAGTCCTCCTGCAAGGACGAGCACTGACAACGAAGAGCAGCAGCAGCAGCCACCTCAGCAGCAGCAGCCACCTCAGCAGCAGCAGCCACCTCAGCAGCAGCCACCTCAGCAGCAGCAGCAACCACCTCAGCAGCAGCAACCACCTCAGCAGCAGCAGCCACCTCAGCAGCAGCAACCACCTCAGCAGCAGCAGCCACCTCAGCAGCAGCCGCCACCTCAGCAGCAGCCGCCACCTCAGCAGCAGCAGCCGCCACCTCAGCAGCAGCAGCAGCCACACCTGCAGACGGGGGACCTACACTCAATATTTGCCCCTAGTTCAAGGCGAAATCTATCAAGGCGGGCATTGGGCCAAAGTCGGTCCAGGCACACAAGCCTACGGCGACATGCCATTACAACTAATGTACCTGAACAGATTTCCTCTCCTCCAAGTGTTCCTAGTTTAATTCCCTTAACTGGACTACCTTCCCCCACAAGTTTTGTTGCCCCTTCCCCTCAAACACCGTCTTCAACAGCAAGTGTTGCATATTCCCTGCACACCCCCAAATTGAAACCATCTGCCCCCAAACGCCGGAAAAAATAATTTTTTGGTTTATTTTTGTGATAAAAAATAAATTTACATTTGTGGTTCACCATTACTAAGTTTCATTAATGTTGTTTGCGCCGCTCACACACACTGATGGGTAAATACATGTTAAAAACCAACCCAAGGCCTAGTATAGTCATATGTGAAATAACACAGACTAGTATAGTCATACCAAGGCCTAGTGTAATAACTCGAGTTTTACCAACTTGGATCTGGTTTCATGAAAAACAAACTGTTGAAACTTGTCTTAAAAATAAGTTTCTTTCTAGTTTCACCAGTTTGTTTTTTGTGAAACAAGATGCTAGTTGTTAAAAATCGAGTTATTACAGTAGGCCTTGGTATGACTATACTAGGCCGTGGTATTTCACATATGACTATACTAGTAGGCCCAAGGCCTACTATACTCATATTTGAAATACCACGGCCTAGTATAGTCATTCCAAGGCCTAGTGTAATAACTCTAGTTTTACCAACTAGAATCTGGTTTCATGAAAAACAAACTGTTGAAACTTGTCTTAAAAATAAAGTTTCTTTCTAGTTTCACCAGTTTGTTTTTTGTGAAACAAGATGCTAGTTGTTAAAAATCGAGTTATTACAGTAGGCCTTGGTATGACTATACTAGGCCGTGGTATTTCACATATTACTATACTACTAGCCCAAGGCCTACTATACTCATATTTGAAATACCACGGCCTAGTGTAGTCATTACAAGGCCTAGTGTAATAACTTTATTTTTACCAACTAGAATCTGGTTTCATGAAAAGCAAACTGTTGGTTTCAAGTTTCACCCGTTTGTTTTTCGTGAAACAAGATCCTAGTTGGCAAAAATCGAGTATGCCTTGTTATGACTATACTAGGCCGTGGTATTTCACATATGACTATACTAGTAGGCCCAAGGCATACTATACTCATATTTGAAATACCACGGCCTAGTATAGTCATTCCAAGGCCTAGTGTAATAACTTGTAAGTTGGAATGGAGCAGATTACATTCATCCACTCAATGCTGACTTGTATTCCCCATGGACTTTCATTGGGGTTGGGTTTTGAGGGTTGTGTTTTGAGAAAATCACATACTTTGTTTTCAACTAGTTGCACAATTTTCTCTTGAAAAAAAATGGTTTCCTGATTCATGGCCTGCAGCTTTGCTCGTTCCAATATATTTCACGCAGACTAGCAATGCTGCATTTTAACTCATATGTGTATTTACCTGCCCAGGTGTGTGAACATCAAAAAATTCAGTTATACATGGGAAGTTTTTTATTAAATTGGAGTTTAAAAAATATAGTGCACTCAGTAATGGTATCAAATAAGGTTTTTTATTACCATAAACAAACAAAAACATTACACCATTTCATCTTGCCAGTGCACCCGTCCTACATCAGAAATAAAGTAGGCCGCAAATTGGTCCCTCATTTGGCCTACTTCAACGGATGACCTGAGAGTGTGCTGAGTGAATTCAGGCAATGGGTTAGGAGCATCATCGTCCAGTTCAAAGGTCGGGTGCTCTTTAGCCATCACAAAGTTATGTAGAACCACACAGGCCTTCACCACCTCATCGACTGTTTCAAGTTTAAGATTAATGGCCGTGCCCAGAATTCGCCATCTGGAAACAAGAATCCCAAAAGCACACTCGACAGTTCTTCTGGCCCTGGTCAGCCTGTAATTAAATATTTTTTTGGTGTGGTCCAAGTCCCGGCTGGAGTAGGGTTTCAGTAAGTTTCCGCACATTTGAAAAGCCTCATCGCCAACCATTACAAAGGGCAGTGGCGGAGCTTCGGTGTGAGGAAGAGGCCGTGGCATAGGGAAATTAAATTGGTTGCCATACAACCTACGGCCCATGTCTGAGTTTTTAAAAGCCTGTGAGTCATTACCACGGCCAAATGCTCCAATGTCCACTGCTACAAACATACATCCGGCATCCGCAATCGCAATGAGTACTATTGAAAAGTACTTTTTGTAATTATAGTACTCAGATCCCGTTCTTTGGGGTTTGATGATCCGTATGTGTTTACCATCAACAGCTCCCAAACAGTTGGGAAAATTGCATACTGTCCAGAATTTGTCAGCAATTTCCATCCACTTTTCAGCGGTGGGCAGGGGCATAAATTCTGGGCAAAGAACATTCCAGAGAGCCCGGCAGGTGTCAGCAACAATTCCAGACAAGGTAGAGATTCCAATACGGTACTGGAAGTGTAGTGAAGATAGGGTTTCTCCAGTCGCCAGGAATCTGTGAACAGACAAAGAAGTAAAATTAATATTTATGTATATTATTTTAAAAAACTATAAAATAAAATATTAGTACATTCACGAAAACTAATTACCCACGGTTTTGAATACTAAATTTAAAAAAAAAACATCAGACCGCACCCCTTGGTTTTTAAAACATACCGTAATGTCACCAGTAGCCGTTCCTCAGGAGGAATCGCACGACGGAGCTGTGTGTCCTGTCTCCGGATGGATTGTTGGACACGAGCAAGCAAATCCATGAAACTTTCGTGGGACATCCTGATATAATCTGTAAATTTCTCCGGGTTTGCCTGTAGCTCGCTGTAGAGGGTGTGGTATGCCCCACGGCTCTCCCGGAGTTCAACAATCGGATGTATCCACATACGCCGCCGTCTTCGCTGCCTCTCTCTCTTCCTTTGTTCATGGCAAGCAACTGCATACGCCTGAGCCATCGCGATGTCCAAATCCAAGTTGAAGTGAAAACTCTTCCAGCGCAGATCCATGGTCACGAGAAGAATCAAGCAAATGTGAAGAATACTGTAGACAGGGTCTATATATTAACATACCACACCCACAATGAAGTCCCATTGGTCTTGTGTGTTGTTGAATGGTTGTTTTTTCATTTTTGTGGGGTTTTTCCAAAATCTGTAAAAAAACGCAAACGCACAAAAAACGCATACAAACGCGCAAAAACGCTGCGTTTTTTTCCTGCATGCGCATAAAAATGCTTGAAAAAAACGCAGCGTTTGTATGCATTTGTATGCGTTTTTTTAATGCGTTTTTTTGCGGGAAAAACGCGCTGCAAAAAAAAGCAAGTGTGAAACTAGCCTAACAGATGGTATATTCCTCCAGTACATCTTAATTATACATGATCTTTAATGCCATTTCATTTATTTTTCATATTTCATATATCATTTATTTTCATATATTTTTTATATATCAGCCTGATGAAGGGACATAAGCAGTCCCGAAAGCTTGCTTTGTAACAACATTCACTATTATTTGTTAGCCATTAAAAGGTATCATACCCACAAGATTCCTATTTTGTTTCTCTCACTGAGAGCACTTTATATATTTTTTTCTACTGGCTAACACGGTACCAAACCACTTTTTTCATTTATTTTTCTCTGCCATTTAACCCCTTACCGATCGCCTTTTCGCCTTTTATCGGCATTCATTATGGGGCCTTAATCCTCAGCGACGCTTTTTAGCAACTTTGAGGATTAAGAGAATAGCACCGTCCAGAGGCCGCAATTCCAGCGGGTGTCAGCTGTACATGACAGTTAAAACCCTGCGGTATTGGCACCAGCCGGTTTTGACAGGGCCACCATCAGGGCATTACTACCCTTACTGGTGTATGGGGCCCGGTGAACAGAAGCAAGGAGGAAGGGCCCGGATGGGGTGAGATATGCTGGCAGTGTGTGTCACTCACTCCAGGCCCACTACTTTACTTCTGCTTACCGGGCCCCTGGGCAGGGATGTCCCTAGGCAGTTACATTTGGGGCCTGGATCCGAACCTCAGAATCTACTGAGGGCATGTTCTTCCAGAGCAGCCTGACACAGCAATGCTGCCTTTCCTGACTCCTCTCCTGTGTCTGGGAGTACAACACAGAAGTGACCGCTCCTGCAAGTATTTGTGCTCTACGCAGAACAGCAGCTACACAAGAGCCAGGAGCGGCTGCATGGCTACACTCACTGCTCTGTTGCTGTTGCACTCACTGCTCTGCTCCTGCTGCTGCAATCTTCAGACAGTGCAAACTCTGCCCACTCTCCTGAGCCTCCTGCAGAGCAGACTGCTGCCTTCAGAATGAAGAAGCCTCCTTTCTGCTGCCCACAGGATTGTTCTTACTACAGGATGAGGCATACTAATCCTTCTGCCCCCTATTCAGCACTATGACTTCTAACCAAACACACAGCAATTATTACAACTCCCCCTCCGGTCTTCTAGTAGTAGTCGGCAAACAGCTGTTTATTTGTGCACTGTAATTCTTATATGTGTACATTTGTGTATATATAAGGCATATACTGTATCTGAAATTGTGTGGGTGAAATAGCATGTGTATGGGTATGTGCACACATCAAGTATTTGCTGCAGACATTTTTGCAGCATAAACATGCCTTGTGGCAGGAAAAATGCAATATAAAACACACACGGTTTTACCCCATTTTCTACTTGCATTTTTTAATGCGTTTTTTACTTGCTTTTCTTTCTCCCATTGCTTTGGATGAGGTGGAAAACACTGAAAGTATTGACATGCTGAAGATATGGAACAGCTTCAAATCTACAAGGCAAAACTAAGCAACTTGTGCATGAGACTTCAGGAATCTCATTCACTTAGTTGGTACTAAGAAATGCTGAAGACTTAAAGAACCACTCCAGCGGGATTTTTTTATGTCACCGCTGGAGAGGTGCTTTAAATCCAAGTCCCCTGTCTGATACTCATCTTCTGGCATCTATGTACATAATCACCGCCTCTCCGGTCCATCTTTAACTGTTTGTGGCCAGCAGTATTTGTCCCCTGTATGTGGTATTATTCAGTCACTATGTAATCTGGTCATGGTATGGTGGTATTTGTCCCTTGTATGTGGTATTATCCTGTCACTATGTGATGGTAATATGTGGTCAGGTCATAGTGTGGTGGTATTTGTCCCTTGCATGTGGTATTATCTGGTCACTATGTGGTGGTAATATGTGATCTAGTCATGGTTTGACGCTATTTGTTCCCTGTATGTGGTATTATTTGGTCCATATGTGGTGGTTATATGTGATTTGGTCATGGTGTAGGGGTATTTGCCCCTTGTATGTGGTATTATCCGGTCACTATGTGATGGCAATCTATGGTCTTATCCCGTTGTGGAGGCATTTGTCTCTTATATGTGGTTTTATCCGGTGACTAAGTGGTGATAATATGTGGTCTGGTCATGAAGTGGGGATATTTGTTCCTTGTATGTGGTATTAATTGGTCTTGGTGTAGTGGATTGTGTTGTGTATGGAGGTCTCACATTTCAATAAGGGGAATATTCTTTATTTGCAATAGAGATTAATCACTCGGATGTAAAATACTGAATGTGTGAACATGGCCTGAGGATAAGTGAGAACTTGTTGATTGGTGGAGATCTGACTTCTGGGACCCGCACTGATTGGCAGAATATGGAACTTTTATCCCCATTAGAATGGAGCTCATGTGCGACTTGACCACTCATCCATTCATTCCCTCAGTGGCTGCACTTGGCTTTTTCTGGAAGCCCCAAAGAGCATGAATAGAGCTGCAGTCAGATATCCCACCTGCAGTTTACAATGAGGCTACAAGTTCTTTAGATCGATGCAGTTTCCAATGGTTGGAATTTTCCAAGAGTGGGCGGTGGGTCTGTGGAAGGTTCGAGGGGTGGAGGTGGAGCTGGGGTGCAGCTTGGGTGGAATCTCAAGGGGGCTTGAAAATTTTGCTGCTATGAGACCCTGAAATTCCTGGTGGCAGCCCTGGGTTTTGAAGCTGATTAGGGACGATTAACTCCTTAATTACCACTGCCAATTGTGACAGCTGTATTTAAGTTGTTGCAAGGGGGGTCACAAGATCTCCTTAGTAACCATCAGACCCCCATGATGAGAATCGCTGGTCCCGATGGTTACCATTGTACCCTGATGTCATGTGATGCCCGCAGGGTATGGTGGCCTGTGATATCCAGTTATAAGCACTGACACTGACAGTCTCCTACACTGCTGTACATGAGTATTGCAGTGTATGAGACCAGTGATCAAAGTAAAAATTATGCATGTCCTGCAGTGAGACTACGTAAAAAAACTGCTGGAAAAAGTAAAACAAAATATGTAAAAATCAAGAAAAGTCATTTTGCTACATAAAACACAGTGTTTGTAATTAAATTTAAAAAAGTGCACATAATTGGTATCGCCGCATCTGGAACGACCTGCTATATAAAACTGGTACGTTATTTATTCCGTATGGTGAACGCAGTAAAAAAAAAATTTAAAAATATGCCACAAATGTCGCTTTTTCATCACACTGTCTCACAAAAAGGTGAATAAAAAGCAATCAAAAAGTTGTATGTAAAAATATGGTATACCGTGTTTTTCGCTTTGTAAGACACACTTTTTTCCCCCCAAACTTGGGGGGAAAATGAGGGTGTGTCTTAGAAAGTGTACATGCCTTACCGATACCATGGGTGTAGGCCGCAGCCAGGCTGGGATGAGGGGGTGTCCGGGTGTCTCCTGGTGCCTAACGGTTGCTGGCCGGTGCTGCTGGTGTCTCAGGTGCTCAGCGGTGCTGCGTGGGTGTCCGACGCTGCCCGGGGCACTGCCAACATTTTGCGACAGGCCAGAGCCCTGGCACTTCCACGGTTCCATGTGCGGTGGTCTCTAGGAATATGGCCGCTAGGGGCGGAGCATGCGCAGATGGCGATCTCGGGATCAAGATCTCGAGAGATGAGATCTCAGCGCTGAAATCTCATCTCTCGAGATCTTGATCCCGAGATCACCATCTGCACATGCGCCGCCCCTGGCGGCGGCCATATTCCTGGAGACCACTGCACATGGAACCGTGGAAGAGCCGGGGTTCTGGCCTGTCGCAAAATGTCGGGAAGTGTCGGATACCCACGCAGCACCGCTGGGCACCGGAAACACCCACAGCAAAGGCCAGGAACCACCGGGCACCTGGAGACACCCGGCAGCAGCACAAGACCCCCGAAGCAGCACAAGACCCACGCAGCAGCACAAGACCCCCACAGCAGCCCAAGACCCCCGTAGCAGCACAAGACCCACGCAGCAGCACAAGGCCCCTGCAGTAGCGCGCCGCACATCAGAGCCCCCCTCATCCCTGCCTGCGGCCTGCAGTATCACTCCACTCCTGCCTCCTCCAGGAGTGACCCTGGGACCCCGCTTCACTGCAGCCACCACCCTCGGTAAGCAATAAGATGCAAGGATTATAAGAAGCACCACCATTTTATTAAAAAATATTTTTTTTTTACTTTTCTCCTCAAAATTTGGGGTGCGTCTTATAATCCGGAGCGTCTTATAAGTCAAAAAATACATTAAATGAACAAGCCAAGCCGTCCCGCAAGAAACCCTAATGTGGTTCATTTGGCAAAAAAATCAAAAAGTTGCAGCATTCATTTTTGTAACAGTAGTAAAACAGAAAAAAATATATAGATCTGGTATTGCTGTAATCATATCGACCTGAAGAATAAATCGGTCTTATCACTTTTATAGCACGGTGAATGTCGCGATAAATAAAAGCAGTAATTGAATTGCTAGATTTTGTTAATTCTGTGTTTGAAAAATCTAACTAAAAAGCAATTCAAAAAATATTATATGCCCCAAAATGGTGCTAAAAAAATCTGCAACTCATCGCGCAAGTAAGCCCTCACTCAGGTCTATTTCCTAAAAAATAAAAAAGTCACAGCTTTCAGAATATGGTGAAAAAAAACCCTACTTTTTATAAAAAAGCATTTTTAATATATGATAGCAGCAAAACCTAAAAAAAATATGTAAATCTGATATCACTGGAATCACAACAAACCAAAGAATAAATCTGCCTTATCAATTATACAGCACAGTGAACAATGCAAAAATAAAAATCATTTCTAATAATTTTGCCAACAGTTGTTGCCTGTTGTTCTGTAGGCCATCTCAACATTATGCAGGTTTTCAATTTTGTCCATGATGTCCGTAGACAGCTCTTTGGTCTTGGCCATGTTGGAGAGGTTGGAGTGTAATTGATTGAGTGTAGTGAAATTAATACAGGTAATGAGTGCAGAGTAGGAGGGCATCTTACCAAAAAACGAACTGGTCTGTGAGAGCCAGAATTCTTGCTGGTTGGTAGGTGATCAAATACTTAATTCATGCAATAAAATGCAAATTAATTATGTAAAAAGTTATACAATGAGATTTTCTGAATTTTGTTTTTAAGATTCTGTCTCTCTCAGTTGAAGTGTACCTATGATAAAAATTTCAGACCTCTCCATTCTTTGTAGGTGGGAAAACTTGCAAAATCGGCAGTGTATCAAATACTTAACATCCCCATTGTACTTTATATACATCTCACAGTCTCCTTTATTATGTTTATTACCATCCCTTATTACACAGTGCCCTCTCTTGTTTTGTACAACTCTGTCCCTAGATATAAGTTTATATAGAGCCCTGTTTTTATTACATACCGTCCTCTCTTGTTAGATATAAACTGAAATGACCGCTGAGCATGGGAAAGCTTCTTTTCTGATGGTGGAGCTGATGGACTGGTCTACTGGTCAGATGCGCTGATCCATCAGCAGTCATTTTATATCTAACAAGAGAGGACTATGTAATAAAGAGAGAGTGCTGTGACTATTAAAAATAACAAAAATACGCTATGTAAGGGATATCACTGAACATAACAGCAGAGGAAGCTATATAATAAGGGACGGCACCATATACTGTATAAGGCTGGTTTCACATTAGCGTTGAAACAACGCTGCGCACTGCGTCGGTAAGCCCCGCCCCGATCCGGCTCCCTGCCCGCCCCATCCGGGATCACCGCCTACTATCGCATTTGCACGCATGTTGCATTTCGGCGCGCACGGCGCACCGTCAAAAGTGCGCAGCACGCTACTTTCACACTGGCAGCGCATGATCTGCGCACCCTATGCTAAAGATAGGGTGCGCCGATCGCATGCGTGCAAATGCGATAGAAGGCGGTGATCCCGGATGGGGCGGGCAGGGAGCCGGATCGGGGCGGGGCTTACCGACGCAGTGCGCAGCGTTGTTTCAACGCTAATGTGAAACCAGCCTAACTAGAGAGAATGGTACATAATAAGGGACGGTGTTAAATATAATAAAAGAGGAAACTATGTAACTAAGGACGGTGTTATACATAATAAGTAAGTACACTATGCACTAAGTGACTGTACTATACATAATAAGTGAGTACACTATATACTAAGGGACTGTGCTATACATAATAAGTAAGTAAACTATATACTAAGGGACTCTGTTATACATAATAAGTGAGTACACTATATACCTTATTTTTCGGACTATAAGACGCACCAGACCAAAAGACTCACCAAGGTTTTAGAGGAGGAAATTGAAAAAAATGAAGCAAAAAATGTGGTCAATTCTATTTATTTATTTATTTTACTCATTTATATAGCGCCATTAATTCCACAGTGCTTTACAGACATTATTGGCACTGTCCCTGTTGGGGCTCAGTCACAATCTAAATTCCCTATCAGTATATCTTTGGAATGTGGGAGGAAACTGGAGTACCCGGAGGAAACCCACGCAAACACGGGTACTTAATATCCCCCATCCTGGTATGCATGGCTCCCTTATCCCTATCCTGGTATGCAGGACCCTCATCTCTGTCCTGGTATGCATGTCCCCCCTCTTTCCCTTCCTGGTATGCAAGGCCTCCATCTCTGTCCTGGTATGCATGGCCCCATCCTTATCCTGGTATGATTGGCCCAAATCTCTGTAGTGGTATGCATGGCCCCATCCTTATCCTGGTATGATTGGCCCCTTTCTCCATCCTGGAATGCATAGCCCCCAGCAGAAAATAAAAAAAACAAAAAAATTCTTACCTTCCCTGCGCACCCTCACAGTGTCCTAGCAGCTGCTTTATGCATGTAAGCAGCACATGGCAGTGACGTCATGTGCTAATTACAAGACACTGAGGACAGCAGCTGGAATACTCACTGTCCTCCACGCCGGGACTGTGTGCGTGGAGCTCAGTGAGTATTCATTGCTCTTTAGCGAGCACAGTGTCAGCCGCAGCCTCAGGTTCCTGCAGCTGTCGGGCTTTCACGTGTGCTGCAATTAAATGGAAGGAATTTTCATTGCATTCCATGCCTATGGGAGTGGAAAGCAGTGAATATTCATTGCCTTAAGTAGCCGGCACACTAGAACGCTGGGCAGCTGCATGAAGCCTGCTGCTGCGGCTAACACTGTGCTCGCTATTAAAGAGAAATGAATATTCACTCCTTTACACACCCATGGGCATGGAATGGAGTGAATATTCATTTCTCTTTAGCAGCATGCACAGGAGTTAGCCACAGCAGCCGGCTCCTGCCTCCTGTGACTCGCTGCTGCTGCTCCCCCACCACCCCATCACAACCAGATTAGGGATATCTGGACTATAAGACGCACCCTCCAGTTTACTCCACATTTTTGGAGGAAAGATGTGCATCTTATAGTTATGAAAAATACAGTATTAAGGGACTGTGCTGAACATAATAAGCGAGTACACTATACACTGAGGGACTGCGCTATACATAATAAATGAGTACACTATATACTAGGGGACTGTGCTATACATAAGAAGTGAGTACACTATATACTAAGGGACTGTGCTATGCATAATGAGTGAGTACCCTATTTACTAAGGGACTGTGCTATACATAAGGCTACATTCATGTATCCTTGTACAGTGTAGGAGTGAGGCCACTTTTACGGACGCATTGAGCATATCCTATTTCGATCCTCAAAATCAGATCAGAACAGGACATTTTTTGACACCCACGTATCTCATTTTCGGATCCGTAATTTTCACAGATGTATGAATAGACCTATAAAACTCTACGAGTCCGTGTGCCATCCAATAAAATAATCTGGCAGCATATGGATATTTCACACAAATGTGAGAATGTGACCTGTGGGATATTACAGATAATCTTACAACTCCAAGTCACGCAGTGCAGATACAGAATAACATTTACATCCAGGTACTTACCGCTGATGTCTCACATGATTAGAGACGTTTTCTGCTGTTTCTTCTCCATCTAGTCATATCCTCATGTCAACATCCTACAGTCATGACTACTCTTGTCACAATGTTCGTCGCAGCCCTGAAAATAACAAGGACACATACAGTGCAGGCAAAAAAAATTTACACTTGTGCCGCAAAAAAAACTTTACATGTAAAAACTGTGTCATGACCTCACTTCTTAAAAGTTCACACAATGGGGGAGACACAACAAAATACTAATTGTAATGAAATATCCACATTAAAACACTTGAATGTTAAGATTTTGTGGTTTTGTTGAACCTGTGATTTTTTTTTGCGCTGTACATTGCATAGATACGTGTGTCTCCCTTGCACTGTGCCTCTTAAAACAGATGTGTACCCCATCATTAATATACTATTAGCCATGCCCTCAACAAAATATAAAGCGATAAGCAGCGCTATTCCCTTCATTAACTCTCCCCAATTAACTTTAAGGCCATGTGCAAGCACTACATTTTTGTTACTGAAAATATGCAAGGTTTTACAGTGCAGCAAATTGAATGAGATCCCTTAAGTCTCATTCACATGTTGCTCATGTTTTCTTTGTAGATTTGCAGAAAATTAAAATCTGCATAATCTCAATCCTGAACAGGTGCACATAGCCTTAGTCCCTATCCTGTGCCCCCCCATTCATTTTTAGCACTTGATAGCATCATAATGAATTTGAGGGTGGTAGAAGGCACTATCAGGCACTGAGCATCCTCTGCCACCTCCCAATTCATTAGAAGTTCCTAACAGCATCTTCTCTCACATTTCAATACATTATAAAGTGTCCTATGCACCTTACCCCCTTCTATCCCCAATAAATTTTAAGTCCCTGTAAGTGTCAGGATAAATTGTGAGATGGGGAAGTTGCGATCAGGAACTTAGCACCCTCTCCACCACCCAATTTATTTTTCATCTATATCTAACATCCTCCACCCCTTCCCTTGTTCATAAGACCATTATAAATCCCTATTACTCCCATCCCAATCCCACACCCCCCTCATTGTTATCGCCTCCCCCCTCATCCTCTCCCCGTCTCAATTTTTCTTCTCTCCCCCACATCCCATAATTGTCCTCTCCTCCACGTCCATTATTGTCCTCTCCCCCACATCTCATCATTGTCCTCTCCCCACCTTTCTCATTTTTGTGCCTCCAACATCTATCATTGTCCTCTCCCCCACACCTATCATTGTTCTCCCCCACATTCATCATTGTCTTCTCCCCCGTATCAATCCCATCATTGTTCTTCCCCCCATCCATCATTGCCCTGTCCTGCCACCCCATCATTGTTCTCCCCACCAACTCCATCATTGTTTTCCCCTACCACCTCCATCATTGTTCTCCCCCTACCTCCATTTTTATTCTCCTCCACCTCCATCATTGTTCTCCCCCATATCCGTCATTGTCCTCTCCCCCCACTTCCACAATTGACCTCTTTCCCACCTCTATCATTGACCTCTCCCCCACCCTCATCATTGTCCTCTACCCCACCTCCATCATTGACCTCTCCTCCACCTCCATCATCGTTTTCACCATCTCCATCAAATTATATATATATATATATATATATATATATATATATATTATATATATATATTTTCCTTTCCCCTCTTTCCTCAGCATGGGCCCACCAGGGATTTCCCCAATGATGATTGTTCTGGTGATTTATTCATAACCTGTATCAATATGAAATACATCAGTACATAAATAGAACACCAGAGCCATCACTACTACATAAATACGGCACCAGAGCCATCATCAGTAAATAACTAGGCCACTAGAGCTACCATCAATATGGCACCAGAACCACCTGACTGCTGATTACTGCTTTTCATACTCTGAGTATTCTTCCTCCTCCTCTCTCTCCGTCGCACTACCACAAATCCATATAAACTGTAGGAAAGCCAGATAGGGTAGGGGTGAATCCTCGTACTATAGGTACTGACTGTCATGATCCCAGTGCAGGTTTTGACCTGCACGTCAGGGGTTAATGTCTTGAGCTCAGTGCAGGCTTGACCTGCACTCCTGGGGTTAATTATTGTGGCCTCTCTTTGGCTCAAGGAGAGATTCTTATAGCCCTGGGAGACTCCAATCCCTGTCAGTTATACTTTTGCCTTTGGCTGAGTGTGGTGACCCCTGTGTGCCTGTGCCTTCTGATTGTCTTCAAGCTTGCTTATATGGTTCTGTCCTGGTTCTGTCCCCTGTTGTTTGTCTCTTGATTCTGTACTGTTTATCTGCTTCTCTGGTTTCTGACTGATTGCCTATGTCCTGACTAGTCTCTGATTGCCCCTCTTGTACTGTGCTGCTATCTCCGTGTATGACTCATTGCTTACGTTCTGACTACTCTCTGCTTGTCCCTCTGGTACCACGCTGCCCTCTCTGTGTATGACCCCTGTTTGTCTGATTTGAGGATCCCTGTAGTAGAATCCTGCATTTATCTCCAGCAGCAGGACGCTAAACCCCGCCCCCTGCAGTCACATGATCGTAGGTCCTTCACTGCTTTCTACCCTCAGTGACACAGGTCCTGTGAGCCTGGAGCACACATCGTCACCACTGCTGCCCCGCTCCACAGGTATCTTTGGGCACAGGTTTGTACTCAGGACATGCGCACTGGCTCAGTGAGCAAGTGCAGTGCGGTGTTCCTGACATTGACTAGGTGCGTCTGGATAGCTATGATTGGAGCCAGGCCATGTGTTCACCCTGGTTAGTCTGCTGGGGAATGATGAACAGAGTTGGTTGTAATGGAGCTGGACAGAGACAAACCAGAATCTCTCTAAAAAGAGACTGCACAGACTATGTGCCAAACTGCAAGTATCACTGGTTGCTGTGGCAATAGCTGTTTTGTGTAACTGAACTGGGACTAGCTCAGCGGTGTCCGACTAGCCAGGACCAGGCTGGACAATTTGTGTTTATGGTTTTATTTTCGGTACCATGCAACCAGTGGAGATAAACCTTATTTTGTTCTTGACAAGCTTGGCTTCTTGTTCCAAGCAGCTACCTGAGAGAGAAAAACTCATAAAGAATTGAGTTCAAGAGCGCTTAAATGAGATAATACGTTTTTAAGAGTTAAACAATATGTTTAAAATTAAATCATGGCAGACATGATCAATGCAATCAATATAGTACAATATGTAATATGAAAAGCTAATATTTTTCAGGAATTATGTAAGTGCAAGATATGATATAAGAACATTAATATACATAATACACTAGTTGGTATGGTAAATGAGCAAGTGTCCGTGTAAGGCTATGTGCACACATTTTGGAATTGCCGCGTAAAATTTCCACGGGAATTCCGGAAATCCATTCCATGGGAAATAAGCGAGAAAACAGCATTTTAATTCCCGCCTATTTCCCGCGGAAAAACTAGCGATTTGCAAGCGTAATTAGTTTGCAGAATGCTAGCGTTTTCCAAGCGATCTGTAGCATCGCTTGGAAAACTGATTGACAGGTTGATCACACTCGTCAAACATAGTGTTTGACTAGTGTGACCAACTTTTTATTATTGAGGTAGTAAAAAGATCTAATGTTAAAAAGAATAAAAAAATAAAAAATCGTGTTTTTCTCACCTTCTGGCGTCCCGCGCAGCATTCCCGATCATTGCGATGCTCCCGGCAGGTCCCGTTCCCAGTGACGCATTGCGCCAATGACCTTTGATGATGTCGTGGTCTCGCGAGACCGCTACGGTATCACGAGACTGCGACGTCATCAAAGGTCATTGGCGCAATGCGTCACTGGGAACAGGACCTGCTGGGAGCATCGCTGAGGCCTGCTGACGCTACGAGGGACATCGGATGGTGAGAATATAACTATTTTTTTATTTAATTCTTTTTTTTACAGGGATATGGTACCCAGAGCCTGGAGAAGAATCTCCTCTCCCCCAGACCGTGGGTATCATCCCCAAGTGTTCTGCTTACTTTTCGCATGGTGGGCACAGCCACATGCGGAAAGTAAGCAGAACAATGCATTCCTATGTGTGCGGATTTTCCCTCGATTCCGCACAAAGAATGAGCATGCTGCATATTTTTCCGTGATGCAATTCCGCAGTGGAAAAATCCGCAGCATTAGCACAACATGTGCGGAATGCCATAGGATTGCATGGGATGCTGTTTTTTTTGTGTTTCTGCGGCAAAATCGCGCGTTTAAAATCACCGCGAAAACGAAAAAAAAAAAAACGCTACATGTGAACACAGCCTAACACGTATACCACTACTGTTCAAAAGTTTGGGGTCATCCAGACAATTTTGCGTTTTCCATGAAAACTCATACTTTTATTAATCAAATGAGTTGCCAAATTAATTTAAAATCTAGTCCAGTCATTGACAAGGTTCGAAAAAAAGATTTTTATTTGAAATAAATTCAAACTTTGCTTTCATCAAAGAATTCTCCCTTTGCAGCAATTACAGCATTGCAGACATTTGGCATTCTAGCAGTTAATTTCCTGAGGTAACCTGGAGAAATTTCACCCCATGCTTCCAGAAGCCCCTCCCACAAGTTGGTTTGGCTTGATGGGCACTTTTTGTGTACCATACGGTGAAGCTGCTTCCATGAAACTGGCTCCAATCAAGCGCTGTCCACAGGGTATGGCATGGCGTTGCAAAATGGAGTGATAGCCTTCCTTATTCAAAATCCTTTTTACCTTGTACAAATCTCCCACTTTACCAGCACCAAAGCAACCCCAGACCATCACATTACTTCCACCATGCTTAACAGATGGCGTCAAGCACTCTTCCAGCATCTTTTCAGTTCTGCGTTTCACAAATGTTCTTCTGTGTGATCCAAACACCTCAAACTTGTTTTTG
The DNA here is from genome assembly GCF_039654945.1 of Dendrobates tinctorius. Classification (NCBI taxonomy): domain Eukaryota; kingdom Metazoa; phylum Chordata; class Amphibia; order Anura; family Dendrobatidae; genus Dendrobates; species Dendrobates tinctorius. The sequence continues at coordinate 21,860,174 of NW_027361719.1, forward strand.
TCTGTCCTTAACACTTTTTTTCAATCTTCCTCTGTCCAATGTCTGTGATCTTTTGCCCATATTAATATTTTCCTTTTATTAGCCAGTCTCAGATAAGGCTTTTTCTTTGCCACTCTGCCCTGAAGGCCAGCATCCCGGAGTCGCCTCTTCACTGTAGACGCTGACACTGGCGTTTTGCATGTACTATTTAATGAAGTTGCCAGTTGAGGTTCAGTGAGGCAACAATTTCTCAAGCTACAGACTCTAATGTACTTGTCTTGTTGCTCAGTTGTGTAGCGGGACCTACCACTTCTTTCTTCTCTGGTTAGAGCCTGTTTGTGCTCTCCTCTGAAGGGAGGAGTACACACCGTAATAGGAAATCTTCAGTTTCTTGGCAATTTCTTGCATGGAATAGCCTTAATTTCTAAGAACAAGAATAGACTGTGGAGTTTCACATGAAAGTTCTTTTTTTCTGGCCATTTTAAGAATTTAATGGAACCAACAAATTAATGCTTCAGATTCTCAACTAGCTCAAAGGAAGGTCAGGTTTATAGCTTTTTTAATCAGCCAAACTGTTTTCAGCTGTGCTTACATACTTGCACAAGGGTTTTCAAGGGTAGTCTGTCCATCCATTACCCTTCTTACACAGTTAGCAAACACAAAGTACTATAAGAACACTGGAGTGATGGTTGTTGGAAATGGGCCTCTATACACCTATGAAGATATTGCATTCCAAACCAGACGTTTGCAGCTAGAATAGTCATTTATCACATTAACAATGTATAGAGTGTATTTCTGAATCATTTAATGTTAGCTTCATTGGAAAAAACTGTGCTTTTCTTTCAAAAATAAGGAAATTTCTAAGTGACCCTAAACTTTTGAACGGTAGAGTACACGTATCATATATTACTTGAAAAGAAACATGTGGATCAGGGTATAAGACACAAAGTACATAATTATAATATTGGACCATAGGTCCACTGCCTACCAGAATTTGATGAAGTACCTAGTGCCATATAATATGATTCTAGATGCTAAACATGATTATTTAAAGTGCAAAAGTGAAGCTATAGCAAATGTGCCAGTATCACTGCAATGTTATAAGCCCCAACATGCATTTAGGCACTGCCATCTTCTGGCCCCTGTTATATGCATGTATTTATATTGCATATAGGAATTACATCATTGTGCATTGTGTGTTGTATTTTTAGCCTGGAAAGGGACCAGTAACCAGTTTTATATCCCATATAAGCCACTGTGATATATTTGACACATTTTCACACTGTCTAAATATAAATCAAAATTAGGTGTCCCATGGTATGCATGTTTATGTTATTGATGACAGAGAAGGAAATTTCTAAAGCTTATGTGATTGTAGGATCATAAAAGTAATACAAAGAGAATATGCAGAAGAGGTGTAATAATGTTAAGTCATGTTATTTAGTACAATAAAAAAAGTCTTTCTACCAAGTCATATGGAGCTTAGCCTTGTATTAAAGAGGAACTCCCACAAATATATTTTTTTATTAATTCTGCGTGTATGTGCATGTAGTGTACAGTAGTGTAAATGTATAATATATTCACCCACCTCTTCATTCTCCGGCATCCAGCACCATTCTGCTCCTCATCTCAGTGACATCACCACACTTCAAATTCTCTGGGTCACACTGCGCCCTGCATGACCCAGAAGAGACTTTTACACTGTAAACCTAAACGAGGCTCCATAGGCTTACATTGTAAAAGAGACTTCCAGCTCACACATAGAGTGAGCAGGATACACTGAAGTGCGGTGATGTCACTGAGAAGAGGAGCAGATTGGCACCGGATACAGGGGAGAACAGTGGTAGGTGAGTATATTAATACACTCACACTACACTACATGTACAAAACAATATCCATGGGGGTGCTTTTTTAGCAGACAAATGTATAATGTTTATTTTAGTGCCAAGTTTGTGTAATGCTATGACTTCACTTGCAAGTGGCACCATTTGATCACATAGCATGGGTGCACAACCCTTTGTGGTCTGAAGACCACATTGCCAGACTGAACCAATCCTATCGACCCAATTAGGCAACAAAACCTCACAACATAAATATCTAATAAGTGCTGATTACATTTTTAGGACTTTTGCAAATCATTAAGATAGTGGTACTTTTCTCTGCATGTTGCCCCCTGGTCACGAGTTGTGCCATTTAGAGTTGTAGCCAATTGGAGAGCAAAATGTCACGGGATCCACATATGGCTCCCCTTATACAGTTGTGGCCAAAAGTATTGACACCCCTGCAATTCTGTCAGATAATACTCAGTTTCTTCCTGAAAATGATTGCAAACACAAATTGTTTGGTAT